>NW_027479826.1:0-62004 GCF_051014685.1 Ptiloglossa arizonensis
ACGTGTAACGTATAACGTATAACGTATAACGTATAAGTATAGCGTATAACGTATAACGTATAACGTATAACGTATAAACGTATAACGTATAACGTATAACGTATAACGTATAACGTATAACGTATACGTATAACGTATAACGTATAACGTATAACGTATAACGTATAACGTATAACGTATAACGTATAACGTATACGTATAACGTATAACGTATAACGTATAACGTATAACGTATAACGTATAACGTATAACGTATAACGTATAACGTATAACGTATAACGTATAACGTATAACGTATAACGTATAACGTGTAACGTATAACGTGTAACGTATAACGTGAAACGTATAACGTGTAACGTATAACGTGTAACGTATAACGTGTAACGTATAACGTGTAACGTATAACGTGTAACGTATAACGTGTAACGTATAACGTGTAACGTATAACGTGTAACGTATAACGTGTAACGTATAACGTGTACGTTATAACGTGTAACGTATAACGTGTAACGTATAACGTAAGTAACGTAACGTAACGAGTTAACGTATAACGTGTAACGTAACGTGTAACGTATAACGTGTAACGTATAACGTATAACGTAAAGTAACGTATAACGTATAACGTATAACGTATAACGTATAACGTAAATACGTATAACGTAAAACGCATAACATATAACGTGTAACTTATGATGCATAGCGTATACTGTATAACGTATAACGCATAAAATATAACGTGTACCTTATGATGCATAGCTATACTGTATAACGTATAACGTATACGTATAACGTATAACGTATACGTATAACGTATAACGTATAACGTATAACGTATAACGTATAACGTATAACGTAATATGTATAACGCATAACGTATAACGTATAACGTATAACGTATAACGTAATAACGTATAACGCATAACGTATAACGCATAACGTATAACGCATAACGTATAACGCATAACGTATAACGCAAACGTATAACGTATAACATATAACGTATAGCGTATAACGTATAACGTATAACGTATAACGTATAACGTATAATGTATAATGTATAACGTATAACGTATAACGTATAACGTATGACATATAACGTATAACGTATAACTCATAACATATAACGGGTAACTTATGATGCATAGCCTATACTGTATAACGTATAACGTATAACGTATAACGTATAACGTATAACGTATAACGTATAACGTATAACGTATAACGTATAACGTATAACGTATAACGTATAACGCATAAACGTATAACGTATAACGTATAACGTATAACGTATAACATATAACGTATAACTTATGATTGCATAGCCTATACTGTATAACGTATAACGTATAACGTATAACGTATAACGTATAACGTATAACGTATAACGTATAACGTATAACGTATAACGTATAACGTATAACGTATAACGTATAACGTATAACGTATAACGTATAACGTATAACGTATAACGTATAACGTATAACGTATACGTATAACGTATATCGTATAACGTATAACGTATAACGTATAACGTATAACGTATAACGTATAACGTATAACGTATTACGTATAACGTATAACGTATAACGTATAACGTATAACAAGTAACGTATAACGTGTAACGTATAACGTGTAACGTATAACGTGTAAACGCATAACGTGTAACGTATAACGTGTAACGTATAACGTGTAACGTATAACGTATAACGTATAACGTCTAACGTATAACGTATAACGTATAACGTATAACGTATAACGTATAACGTATAACGTATAACGTATAACGTATACCGTATAACGTATAACGTATAACGTATAACGTATACGTATAACGTATAACGTATAACGTATAACGTATAACGTATAACGTATAACGTATAACGTACAACGTATACCGTACAACGTATAACGTATAACGTATAACGTATAACGTATAACGTATAACGTATAACGTATAACGTATAACGTATAACGTATAACGTATAACGTATAACGTATAACGTATGACGTATAACGTATAACGTATAACGTATAACGTATAACGGTGTAACGTATAACGTATAACGTACTACGTATAACGTATAACGTATAACGTATAACGTGTAACGTATAACGTATAACGTATAACGTATAACGTATAACATATAACGTGTAACTTATGATGCATAGCCCTATACTGTATAACGTATAACGTATAACGTATAACGTGTAACGTATAACGTATAACGTATAACGTATAACGTATAACGTATAACGTATACCGTATAACGTATAACCTATAACGTATAACGTATAATGTATAACGTATAACGTATAACGTATAACGTATAACGTATACCGTATAACGTATAACGTATAACGTATAACGTATAACGTATAACGTATAACGTATAACGTATAACGTATAACGTATAACGTATAACGTATAACGTATAAACGTATACGTATAACGTATAACGTATAACGTATAACGTATAACGTATAACGTATAACGTATAACGTATAACGTATAACGTATTACCGTATAACGTATAACGTATAACGTATAACGTATAACGTATAACGTATAACGTATAACGTATAACGTATAACGTATAACGTATAACAAGTACGTATAACGTGTAACGTATAACGTGTAACGTATAACGTGTAACGTATAACGTGTAACGTATAACGTATAACGTATAACGTATAACGTATAACGTATAACGTATAACGTATAACGAATAACGAATACGTATAACGTACAACGTATAACGTATAATGTATAAACGTTATAACGTATAACGTATATCGTATAACGTATAACGCATAACATATAACCTGTAACTTATGATGCATAGCGTATACTGTATAACGTATAACGCATAACATATAACGTGTAACTTATGATGCATAGCCTATACTGTATAACGTATAACGTATAACGAATAACGTATATCGTATAACGTATGACGCAAAACATATACCTGTAACTTATGATGCATAGCCTATACTGTATAACGTACAACGTATAACGTATACGTATAACGTATTACGTATAACGTATAACGTATAACGTATAACGTATAACAAGTAACGTATAACGTGTAACGTATAACGTGTAACGTATAACGTGTAACGTATAACGTGTAACGTATAACGTGTAACGTATAACGTGTAACGTATAACGTATAACGTATAACGTGTAACGTATAACGTATAACGTATAACGTATAACGTATAACGTATAACGTATAACGTATAACGTATAACGTATACCGTATAACGTATAAGTATAACGTATAACGTATAACGTATAACGTATAACGTATAACTATAACGTATAACGTATAACGTATACCGTATAACGTATATCGTATAACGTATAACGTATAACGTATAACGTATAACGTATAACGTATAACGTATAACGTATAACGTATAACGTATAACGTATAACGTATAACGTATAACGTATAACGTATAACGTATAACGTATAACGTAAACGTATAACGTATAACGTATAACGTATAACGTATAACGTATAACGTATAACGTGTAACGTATAACGTATAACGTACTACGTATAACGTATAACGTATAACGTATAACGTGTAACGTATAACGTAAAACGTATAACGATAACGTATAACATATAACGTGTAACTTATGATGCATAGCCTATACTGTATAACGTATAACGTATAACGTATAACGTGTAACGTATAACGTATAACGTATAATGTATAACGTTTAACGTATAACGTATAACGTATAACGTATAACGTATAACGTATAACGTATAACGTATAACATATAACGTATAACTTATGATGCATAGCCTATACTGTATAAACGTATACGTATAACGAATAACGTATATCGTATAACGTATGACGCAAAACATATAACCTTTAAGTTATGATGCATAGCCTATACTGTATAACGTACAACGTATAACGTGTAACGTATAACGTATAACGTATAACGTATAACGTATAACGTATAGCGTATAACGTATAACGTATAACGTATAACGTATAACGTATAACGTATAACGTATAACGTATAACGTATAACGTATAACGTATACCGTATAACGTATAACGTATAACGTATAACGTATAACGTATAACGTATAACGTATAACGTATAACGTATAACGTATACCGTATAACGTATAACGTATAACGTATAACGTATAACGTATAAAGTATAACGTATAACGTATAACGTATAACGTATAACGTATAACGTATAACGTATAACGTATAACGTATAACGTATAACGTATAACGTATAACGTATAACGTATAACGTATAACGTATAACGTATAACGTATAACGTGTAACGTATAACGTATAACGTACTACGTATAACGTATAACGTATAACGTATAACGTGTAACGTATAACGTATAACGTATAACGTATAACGTATAACATATAACGTGTAACTTATGATGCATAGCCTATACTGTATAAACGTATAACGTATAACGTATAACGTGTAACGTATAACGTATAACGTATAACGTATAACGTATAACGTATAACGTATACCGTATAACGTATAACCTATAACGTATAACGTATAATGTATAAACGTATAACGTATAACGTATAACGTATAACGTATACCGTATAACGTATAACGTATAACGTATAACGTATAACGTATAACGTATAACGTATAACGTATAACGTATAACGTATAACGTATACGTATAACGTATAACGTATAACGTATAACGTATAACGTATACGTATAACGTATAACGTATAACGTATAACGTATACCGTATAAACGTATAACGTATAAACGTATAACGTATAACGTTAACGTATAACGTATAACGTATTACGTATAACGTATAACGTATAACGTATAACGTATAACAAGTAACGTATATCGTGTAACGTATAACGTGTAACGTATAACGTGTAACGTATAACGTGTAACGTATAACGTGTAACGTATAACGTGTAACGTATAACGTATAACGTATAACGTGTAACGTAAACGTATAACGTATAACGTATAACGTATAACGTATAACGTATAACGTATAACGTATATCGTATACCGTATAACGTATAACGTATAACGTTATAACGTATAACGTATAACGTATAACGTATAACGTATGACGTATAACGTATACCGTACAACGTATAACGTATAACGTATAACGTATAACGTATAACGTATAACGTATAACGTATAACGTATAACGTATAACGTATAACGTATAACGTATAACGTATAACGTATAACGTATAACGTATAACGTATAACGTATAACGTATAACGTATAACGTATAACGTATAACGTATAACGTGTAACGTATAACCGTATAACGTACTACGTATAACGTATAACGTATAACGTATAACGTGTAACGTATAACGTATAAAGTATAACGTATAACGTATAACATATAACGTGTAACTTATGATGCATAGCCTATACTGTATAACGTATAACGTATAACGTATAACGTGTAACGTATAACGTATAACGTATAACGTATAACATATAACGTGTAACTTATGATGCATAGCCTATACTGTATAACCGTATAAACGTATACGTATAACGTATAACGTATAACGTATAACGTATAACGTATAACGTATAACGTATAACGTATAACGTATAACGTATAACGTATAACGTATAACGTATAACGTATAACGTATAAGTATAACGTATAACGTATAACGTATAAACGTATAACGTATAACGTATAACGTATAACGTATAACGTATAACGTATAACGTATACCGTATAACGTATAACGTATAACGTATAACGTATAACGTATAACGTATAACGTATAACGTATAACGTATTAACGTATAACGTATAACGTATAACGTAAAGTATAACGTATAACGTGTAACGTATACGTGTAACGTATAACGTGTAACGTATAACGTGTAACGTATAACGTGTAACGGTATAACGTGGTAACGTATACCGTGTAACGTAATAACGTATAACGTATAACGTATAACGTATAACGTATAACGTATAACGTATAACGTATAACGTATACCGTATAACGTATAACGTATAACGTATAACGTATAACGTATAACGTATAACGTATAACGTATAACGTATAACGTGTAACGTATAACGTATAACGTATAACGTATAACGTATAACGTATAACGTATAACGTATGACATATAACGTATAACGTATAACCCATAACATATAACGGGTAACTTATGATGCATAGCCTATACTGTATAACGTATAACGTATAACGTATAACGTATAACGTATAACGTATAACGTATAACGTATAACGTATAAACGTATAACGTATAACGCATAACGTATAACGTATAACGTATAACGTATAACGTATAACATATACGTATAACTTATGATGCATAGCCTATACTGTATAACGTATAACGTATAACGTATAACGTATAACGTATAACGTATACGTATAACGTATAACGTATAACGTATAACGTATAACATATAACGTATAACGTATAACGTATAACGTATAACGTATAACGTATAACGTATAACGTATAACGTATAACATATAACGTATAACTTATGATGCATAGCCTATACTGTATAACGTATACGTATACGTATAACGTATAACGTATAACGTATAACGTATAACGTATAACGTATAACGTATAACGAATAACGAATAACGTATAACGTACAACGTATAACGTATAATGTATAACGTATAACGTATAACGTATATCGTATAACGTATAACGCATAACATATAACCTGTAACTTATGATGCATAGCGTATACTGTTATAACGTATAACGCATAACGTATAACGTGTAACTTATGATGCATAGCCTATACTGTATAACGTATAACGTATAACGAATAACGTATATCGTATAACGTATGACGCAAAACATATAACCTGTAACTTATGATGCATAGCCTATACTGTATAACGTACAACGTATAACGTGTAACGTATAACGTATAACGTATAACGTATAACGTATAACGTATAGCGTATAACGTATAACGTATAACGTATAACGTATAACGTATAACGTATAACGTACAACGTATAACGTATAACGTATAACGTATAACGTATAACGTATAACGTATAACGTATAACGTATTACGTATAACGTATAACGTATAACGTATAACGTATAACAAGTAACGTATAACGTGTAACGTATAACGTGTAACGTATAACGTGTAACGTATAACGTGTAACGTATAACGTGTAACGTATAACGTGTAACGTATAACGTGTAACGTATAACGTATAACGTATAACGTATAACGTATAACGTATAACGTATAACGTATAACGTATAACGTATAACGTATACCGTATAACGTATAACGTATAACGTATAACGTATAACGTATAACGTATAACGTATAACGTATAACGTATAACGTGTAACGTATAACGTATAACGTATAACGTATAACGTATAACGTATAACGTATAACGTATAACGTATAACGTATAACGTATAACGTATAACGTATAACGTATAACGTATAACGTATAACATATAACGTATAACTTATGATGCATGGCCTATACTGTATAACGTATAACGTATAACGTATAACGTATAACGTATAACGTATAACGTATAACGTATAACGTATAACGAATAACGAATAACGTATAACGTACAACGTATAACGTATAATGTATAATGTATAACGTATAACGTATATCGTATAACGTATAACGCATAACATATAACCTGTAACTTATGATGCATAGCGTATACTGTGTAACGTATAACGCATAACATATAACGTGTAACTTATGATGCATAGCCTATACTGTATAACGTATAACGTATAACGAATAACGTATATCGTATAACGTATGACGCAAAACATATAACCTGTAACTTATGATGCATAGCCTATACTGTATAACGTACAACGTATAACGTGTAACGTATAACGTATAACGTATAACGTATAACGTATAACGTATACCGTATAATGTATAACGTATAACGTATAACGTATAACGTATAACGTATAACGTATAACGTATAACGTATAACGTATAACGTATAACGTATAACGTATAACGTATAACGTATAACGTATAACGTATAACGTATAACGTATAACGTATAACGTATAACGTATAACGTATAACGTATAACGTATTACGTATAACGTATAACGTATAACGTATAACGTATAACAAGTAACGTATAACGTGTAACGTATAACGTGTAACGTATAACGTGTAACGTATAACGTGTAACGTATAACGGGTAACGTATAACGTGTAACGTATAACGTGTAACGTATAACGTGTAACGTATAACGTATAACGTATAACGTATAACGTATAACGTGTAACGTATAACGTATAACGTACTACGTATAACGTATAACGTATAACGTATAACGTATAACGTATAACGTATAACGTATAACGTATAACGTATAACGTATAACGTATAACGCATAACATATAACGTGTAACTTATGATGCATAGCGTATACTGTATAACGTATAACGCATAAAATATAACGTGTACCTTATGATGCATAGCCTATACTGTATAAGGTATAACGTATAACGTATAACGTATAACGTGTAACGTATAACGTATAACGTACTACGTATAACGTATAACGTATAACATATAACGTATAACTTATGATGCATAGCCTATACTGTATAACGTATAACGTATAACGTATAACGTATAACGTATAACGTATAACGTATAACGTATAACGTATAACGTATAACGTATAACGTATAACGTATAACGTATAACGTATAACGTATAACGTATAACGTATAACGTATAACGTATAACGTATAACGTATAACGTATAACGTATAACGTATAACGTATAACGTATAACGTGTAACGTATAACGTATAACGTACTACGTATAACGTATAACGTATAACGTATAACGTGTAACGTATAACGTAAAACGTATAACGTATAACGTATAACATATAACGTGTAACTTATGATGCATAGCCTATACTGTATAACGTATAACGTATAACGTATAACGTGTAACGTATAACGTGTAACGTATAACGTATAACGTTTAACGTATAACGTATAACGTATAACGTATAACGTATAACGTATAACGTATAACGTATAACATATAACGTATAACTTATGATGCATAGCCTATACTGTATAACGTATAACGTATAACGAATAACGTATATCGTATAACGTATGACGCAAAACATATAACCTGTAACTTATGATGCATAGCCTATACTGTATAACGTACAACGTATAACGTGTAACGTATAACGTATAACGTATAACGTATAACGTATAACGTATAGCGTATAACGTATAACGTATAACGTATAACGTATAACGTATAACGTATAACGTATAACGTATAACGTGTAACGTATAACGTGTAACGTATAACGTGTAACGTATAACGAATAATGAATAACGTATAACGTACAACGTATAACGTATAATGTATAACGTATAACGTATAACATATATCGTATAACGTATAACGCATAACATATAACCTGTAACTTATGATGCATAGCGTATACTGTATAACGTATAACGCATAACATATAACGTGTAACTTATGATGCATAGCCTATACTGTATAACGTATAACGTATAACGAATAACGTATATCGTATAACGTATGACGCAAAACATATAACCTGTAACTTATGATGCATAGCCTATACTGTATAACGTACAACGTATAACGTATAACGTATAACGTATTACGTATAACGTATAACGTATAACGTATAACGTATAACAAGTAACGTATAACGTGTAACGTATAACGTGTAACGTATAACGTGTAACGTATAACGTGTAACGTATAACGTGTAACGTATAACGTGTAACGTATAACGTGTAACGTATAACGTGTAACGTATAACGTGTAACGTATAACGTGTAACGTATAACGTGTAACGTATAACGTATAACGTATAACGTATAACGTATAACGTATAACGTATAACGTATACCGTATAACGTATAACGTATAACGTATAACGTATAACGTATAACGTATAACGTATAACGTATAACGTATAACGTATAACGTATAACGTATAACGTATAACGTATAACGTATAACGTATAACGTATAACGTATAACGTATAACGTATAACGTATAACGTATAACGTATAACGTATAACGTGTATCGTATAACGTATAACGTACTACGTATAACGTATAACGTATAACGTATAACGTGTAACGTATAACGTAAAACGTATAACGTATAACGTATAACATATAACGTGTAACTTATGATGCATAGCCTATACTGTATAACGTATAACGTATAACGTATAACGTGTAACGTATAACGTATAACGTATAACGTATAACGTTTAACGTATAACGTATAACGTATATCGTATAACGTATGACGCAAAACATATAACCTGTAACTTATGATGCATAGCCTATACTGTATAACGTACAACGTATAACGTGTAACGTATAACGTATAACGTATAACGTATAACGTATAACGTATAGCGTATAACGTATAACGTATAACGTATAACGTATAACGTATAACGTATAACGTATAACGTATAACGTATAACGTATAACGTATACCGTATAACGTATAACGTATAACGTATAACGTATAACGTATAACGTATAACGTATAACGTATAACGTATACCGTATAACGTATAACGTATAACGTATAACGTATAACGTATAACGTATAACGTATAACGTATAACGTATAACGTATAACGTATAACGTATAACGTATAACGTATAACGTATAACGTGTAACGTATAACGTGTAACGTATAACGTGTAACGTATAACGTGTAACGTATAACGTGTAACGTATAACGTGTAACGTATAACGTGTAACGTATAACGTGTAACGTATAACGTATAACGTATAACGTGTAACGTATAACGTGTAACGTATAACGTGTAACGTATAACGTGTAACGTATAACGTGTAACGTATAACGTGTAACGTATAACGTGTAACGTATAACGTGTAACGTATAACGTGTAACGTATAACGTGTAACGTATAACGTATAACGTATAACGTATAACGTATAACGTATAACGTATAACGTATAACGTATAACGTATAACGTATAACGTATAACGCATAACATATAACGTGTAACTTATGATGCATAGCGTATACTGTATAACGTATAACGCATAAAATATAACGTGTACCTTATGATGCATAGCCTATACTGTATAACGTATAACGTATAACGTATAACGTATAACGTATAACGTATAACGTATAACGTATAACGTATAACGTATAACGTATAACGTATAACGTAATATGTATAACGCATAACGTATAACGTATAACGTATAACGTATAACGTATAACGTATAACGCATAACGTATAACGCATAACGTATAACGCATAACGTATAACGCATAACGTATAACGCAAACGTATAACGTATAACATATAACGTATAGCGTATAACGTATAACGTATAACGTATAACGTATAACGTATAATGTATAATGTATAACGTATAACGTATAACGTATAACGTATGACATATAACGTATAACGTATAACTCATAACATATAACGGGTAACTTATGATGCATAGCCTATACTGTATAACGTATAACGTATAACGTATAACGTATAACGTATAACGTATAACGTATAACGTATAACGTATAACGTATAACGTATAACGTATAACGTATAACGCATAACGTATAACGTATAACGTATAACGTATAACGTATAACATATAACGTATAACTTATGATGCATAGCCTATACTGTATAACGTATAACGTATAACGTATAACGTATAACGTATAACGTATAACGTATAACGTATAACGTATAACGTATAACGTATAACGTATAACGTATAACGTATAACGTATAACGTATAACGTATAACGTATAACGTATAACGTATAACGTATAACGTATAACGTATAACGTATATCGTATAACGTATAACGTATAACGTATAACGTATAACGTATAACGTATAACGTATAACGTATTACGTATAACGTATAACGTATAACGTATAACGTATAACAAGTAACGTATAACGTGTAACGTATAACGTGTAACGTATAACGTGTAACGCATAACGTGTAACGTATAACGTGTAACGTATAACGTGTAACGTATAACGTATAACGTATAACGTCTAACGTATAACGTATAACGTATAACGTATAACGTATAACGTATAACGTATAACGTATAACGTATAACGTATACCGTATAACGTATAACGTATAACGTATAACGTATAACGTATAACGTATAACGTATAACGTATAACGTATAACGTATAACGTATAACGTATAACGTACAACGTATACCGTACAACGTATAACGTATAACGTATAACGTATAACGTATAACGTATAACGTATAACGTATAACGTATAACGTATAACGTATAACGTATAACGTATAACGTATAACGTATGACGTATAACGTATAACGTATAACGTATAACGTATAACGTGTAACGTATAACGTATAACGTACTACGTATAACGTATAACGTATAACGTATAACGTGTAACGTATAACGTATAACGTATAACGTATAACGTATAACATATAACGTGTAACTTATGATGCATAGCCTATACTGTATAACGTATAACGTATAACGTATAACGTGTAACGTATAACGTATAACGTATAACGTATAACGTATAACGTATAACGTATACCGTATAACGTATAACCTATAACGTATAACGTATAATGTATAACGTATAACGTATAACGTATAACGTATAACGTATACCGTATAACGTATAACGTATAACGTATAACGTATAACGTATAACGTATAACGTATAACGTATAACGTATAACGTATAACGTATAACGTATAACGTATAACGTATAACGTATAACGTATAACGTATAACGTATAACGTATAACGTATAACGTATAACGTATAACGTATAACGTATAACGTATAACGTATAACGTATACCGTATAACGTATAACGTATAACGTATAACGTATAACGTATAACGTATAACGTATAACGTATAACGTATAACGTATAACGTATAACAAGTAACGTATAACGTGTAACGTATAACGTGTAACGTATAACGTGTAACGTATAACGTGTAACGTATAACGTATAACGTATAACGTATAACGTATAACGTATAACGTATAACGTATAACGAATAACGAATAACGTATAACGTACAACGTATAACGTATAATGTATAACGTATAACGTATAACGTATATCGTATAACGTATAACGCATAACATATAACCTGTAACTTATGATGCATAGCGTATACTGTATAACGTATAACGCATAACATATAACGTGTAACTTATGATGCATAGCCTATACTGTATAACGTATAACGTATAACGAATAACGTATATCGTATAACGTATGACGCAAAACATATAACCTGTAACTTATGATGCATAGCCTATACTGTATAACGTACAACGTATAACGTATAACGTATAACGTATTACGTATAACGTATAACGTATAACGTATAACGTATAACAAGTAACGTATAACGTGTAACGTATAACGTGTAACGTATAACGTGTAACGTATAACGTGTAACGTATAACGTGTAACGTATAACGTGTAACGTATAACGTATAACGTATAACGTGTAACGTATAACGTATAACGTATAACGTATAACGTATAACGTATAACGTATAACGTATAACGTATAACGTATACCGTATAACGTATAACGTATAACGTATAACGTATAACGTATAACGTATAACGTATAACGTATAACGTATAACGTATACCGTATAACGTATATCGTATAACGTATAACGTATAACGTATAACGTATAACGTATAACGTATAACGTATAACGTATAACGTATAACGTATAACGTATAACGTATAACGTATAACGTATAACGTATAACGTATAACGTATAACGTATAACGTATAACGTATAACGTATAACGTATAACGTATAACGTATAACGTATAACGTGTAACGTATAACGTATAACGTACTACGTATAACGTATAACGTATAACGTATAACGTGTAACGTATAACGTAAAACGTATAACGTATAACGTATAACATATAACGTGTAACTTATGATGCATAGCCTATACTGTATAACGTATAACGTATAACGTATAACGTGTAACGTATAACGTATAACGTATAATGTATAACGTTTAACGTATAACGTATAACGTATAACGTATAACGTATAACGTATAACGTATAACGTATAACATATAACGTATAACTTATGATGCATAGCCTATACTGTATAACGTATAACGTATAACGAATAACGTATATCGTATAACGTATGACGCAAAACATATAACCTTTAAGTTATGATGCATAGCCTATACTGTATAACGTACAACGTATAACGTGTAACGTATAACGTATAACGTATAACGTATAACGTATAACGTATAGCGTATAACGTATAACGTATAACGTATAACGTATAACGTATAACGTATAACGTATAACGTATAACGTATAACGTATAACGTATACCGTATAACGTATAACGTATAACGTATAACGTATAACGTATAACGTATAACGTATAACGTATAACGTATAACGTATACCGTATAACGTATAACGTATAACGTATAACGTATAACGTATAAAGTATAACGTATAACGTATAACGTATAACGTATAACGTATAACGTATAACGTATAACGTATAACGTATAACGTATAACGTATAACGTATAACGTATAACGTATAACGTATAACGTATAACGTATAACGTATAACGTGTAACGTATAACGTATAACGTACTACGTATAACGTATAACGTATAACGTATAACGTGTAACGTATAACGTATAACGTATAACGTATAACGTATAACATATAACGTGTAACTTATGATGCATAGCCTATACTGTATAACGTATAACGTATAACGTATAACGTGTAACGTATAACGTATAACGTATAACGTATAACGTATAACGTATAACGTATACCGTATAACGTATAACCTATAACGTATAACGTATAATGTATAACGTATAACGTATAACGTATAACGTATAACGTATACCGTATAACGTATAACGTATAACGTATAACGTATAACGTATAACGTATAACGTATAACGTATAACGTATAACGTATAACGTATAACGTATAACGTATAACGTATAACGTATAACGTATAACGTATAACGTATAACGTATAACGTATAACGTATAACGTATACCGTATAACGTATAACGTATAACGTATAACGTATAACGTATAACGTATAACGTATAACGTATTACGTATAACGTATAACGTATAACGTATAACGTATAACAAGTAACGTATATCGTGTAACGTATAACGTGTAACGTATAACGTGTAACGTATAACGTGTAACGTATAACGTGTAACGTATAACGTGTAACGTATAACGTATAACGTATAACGTGTAACGTAAAACGTATAACGTATAACGTATAACGTATAACGTATAACGTATAACGTATAACGTATAACGTATACCGTATAACGTATAACGTATAACGTATAACGTATAACGTATAACGTATAACGTATAACGTATGACGTATAACGTATACCGTACAACGTATAACGTATAACGTATAACGTATAACGTATAACGTATAACGTATAACGTATAACGTATAACGTATAACGTATAACGTATAACGTATAACGTATAACGTATAACGTATAACGTATAACGTATAACGTATAACGTATAACGTATAACGTATAACGTATAACGTATAACGTGTAACGTATAACGTATAACGTACTACGTATAACGTATAACGTATAACGTATAACGTGTAACGTATAACGTATAAAGTATAACGTATAACGTATAACATATAACGTGTAACTTATGATGCATAGCCTATACTGTATAACGTATAACGTATAACGTATAACGTGTAACGTATAACGTATAACGTATAACGTATAACATATAACGTGTAACTTATGATGCATAGCCTATACTGTATAACGTATAACGTATAACGTATAACGTATAACGTATAACGTATAACGTATAACGTATAACGTATAACGTATAACGTATAACGTATAACGTAATATGTATAACGCATAACGTATAACGTATAACGTAAAACGTATAACGTATAACGTATAACGTATAACGTATAACGTATAACGCATAACGTATAACGCATAACGTATAACGCATAACGTATAACGCATAACGTATAACGCAAACGTATAACGTATAACATATAACGTATAGCGTATAACGTATAACGTATAACGTATAACGTATAACGTATAATGTATAATGTATAACGTATAACGTATAACGTATAACGTATGACATATAACGTATAACGTATAACCCATAACATATAACGGGTAACTTATGATGCATAGCCTATACTGTATAACGTATAACGTATAACGTATAACGTATAACGTATAACGTATAACGTATAACGTATAACGTATAACGTATAACGTATAACGCATAACGTATAACGTATAACGTATAACGTATAACGTATAACATATAACGTATAACTTATGATGCATAGCCTATACTGTATAACGTAAAACGTATAACGTATAACGTATAACGTATAACGTATAACGTATAACGTATAACGTATAACGTATAACGTATAACGTATAACGTATAACGTATAACGTATAACGTATAACGTATAACGTATAACATATAACGTATAACTTATGATGCATAGCCTACACTGTATAACGTATAACGTATAACGTATAACGTATAACGTATAACGTATAACGTATAACGTATAACGTATAACGAATAACGAATAACGTATAACGTACAACGTATAACGTATAATGTATAACGTATAACGTATAACGTATATCGTATAACGTATAACGCATAACATATAACCTGTAACTTATGATGCATAGCGTATACTGTATAACGTATAACGCATAACATATAACGTGTAACTTATGATGCATAGCCTATACTGTATAACGTATAACGTATAACGAATAACGTATATCGTATAACGTATGACGCAAAACATATAACCTGTAACTTATGATGCATAGCCTATACTGTATAACGTACAACGTATAACGTGTAACGTATAACGTATAACGTATAACGTATTACGTATAACGTATAACGTATAGCGTATAACGTATAACGTATAACGTATAACGTATAACGTATAACGTATAACGTATAACGTATAACGTACAACGTATAACGTATAACGTATAACGTGTAACGTATAACGTGTAACGTATAACGTGTAACGTATAACGTGTAACGTATAACGTGTAACGTATAACGTGTAGCGTATAACGTATAACGTATAACGGATAACGTATAACGTATAACGTATAACGTATACCGTATAACGTATAACGTATAACGTATAACGTATAACGTATAACGTATAACGTATAACGTATAACGTATAACGTATAACGTATAACGTATAACGTATAACGAATAACGTATAACATATAACGTATAACTTATGATGCATAGCCTATACTGTATAACGTATAACGTATAACGTATAACGTATAACGTATAACGTATAACGTATAACGTATAACGTATAACGTATAACGAATAACGAATAACGTATAACGTATAACGTATAACGTATAACTTATAACGTATAACGAATAACGTATAACATATAACGTATAACTTATGATGCATAGCCTATACTGTATAACGTATAACGTATAACGTATAACGTATAACGTATAACGTATAACGTATAACGTATAACGTATAACGAATAACGAATAACGTATAACGTACAACGTATAACGTATAATGTATAACGTATAACGTATAACGTATAACGTATTACGTATAACGTATAACGTATAACGTATAACGTATAACAAGTAACGTATAACGTGTAACGTATAACGTGTAACGTATAACGTGTAACGTATAACGTGTAACGTATAACGTGTAACGTATAACGTGTAACGTATAACGTGTAGCGTATAACGTATAACGTATAACGTATAACGTATAACGTATAACGTATAACGTATACCGTATAACGTATAACGTATAACGTATAACGTATAACGTATAACGTATAACGTATAACGTATAACGTATAACGTATAACGTATAACGTGTAACGTATAACGTATAACGTATAACGTATAACGTATAACGTATAACGTATAACGTATAACGTATAACTTATAACGTATAACGAATAACGTATAACATATAACGTATAACTTATGATGCATAGCCTATACTGTATAACGTATAACGTATAACGTATAACGTATAACGTATAACGTATAACGTATAACGTATAACGTATAACGTATAACGAATAACGAATAACGTATAACGTACAACGTATAACGTATAATGTATAACGTATAACGTATAACGTATATCGTATAACGTATAACGCATAACATATAACCTGTAACTTATGATGCATAGCGTATACTGTATAACGTATAACGCATAACATATAACGTGTAACTTATGATGCATAGCCTATACTGTATAACGTATAACGTATAACGAATAACGTATATCGTATAACGAATGACGCAAAACATATAACCTGTAACTTATGATGCATAGCCTATACTGTATAACGTACAACGTATAACGTGTAACGTATAACGTATAACGTATAACGTATAACGTATAACGTATAACGTATAGCGTATAACGTATAACGTATAACGTATAACGTATAACGTATAACGTATAACGTATAACGTATAACGTATAACGTATAACGTATAACGTATAACGTATAACGTATAACGTATAACGTATACCGTATAACGTATAACGTATAACGTATAACGTATAACGTATAA
Organism: Ptiloglossa arizonensis; assembly: GCF_051014685.1. NCBI lineage: Eukaryota > Metazoa > Arthropoda > Insecta > Hymenoptera > Colletidae > Ptiloglossa > Ptiloglossa arizonensis. The sequence goes on from NW_027479826.1 coordinate 18,903, forward strand.
CGTATAACGTATAACGTATAACGTATAACGTATAACGTATAACGTATAACGTATAACGTATAACGTATAACGTGTAACGTATAACGTGTAACGTATAACGTGTAACGTATAACGTGTAACGTATAACGTGTAACGTATAACGTGTAACGTATAACGTGTAACGTATAACGTGTAACGTATAACGTGTAACGTATAACGTGTAACGTATAACGTGTAACGTATAACGTGTAACGTATAACGTGTAACGTATAACGTATAACGTATAACGTATAACGTATAACGTATAACGTATAACGTATAACGTATAACGTATAACGTATAACGTATAACGTATAACGTATAACGTATAACGTATAACGAATAACGAATAACGTATAACGTACAACGTATAACGTATAATGTATAACGTATAACGTATAACATATATCGTATAACGTATAACGCATAACATATAACCTGTAACTTATGATGCATAGCGTATACTGTATAACGTATAACGCATAACATATAACGTGTAACTTATGATGCATAGCCTATACTGTATAACGTATAACGTATAACGAATAACGTATATCGTATAACGTATGACGCAAAACATATAACCTGTAACTTATGATGCATAGCCTATACTGTATAACGTACAACGTATAACGTATAACGTATAACGTATTACGTATAACGTATAACGTATAACGTATAACGTATAACAAGTAACGTATAACGTGTAACGTATAACGTGTAACGTATAACGTGTAACGTATAACGTGTAACGTATAACGTGTAACGTATAACGTGTAACGTATAACGTGTAACGTATAACGTGTAACGTATAACGTGTAACGTATAACGTGTAACGTATAACGTGTAACGTATAACGTATAACGTATAACGTATAACGTATAACGTATAACGTATAACGTATAACGTATAACGTATACCGTATAACGTATAACGTATAACGTATAACGTATAACGTATAACGTATAACGTATAACGTATAACGTATAACGTATACCGTATAACGTATAACGTATAACGTATAACGTGTAACGTATAACGTATAACGTATAACGTATAACGTATAACGTATAACGTATAACGTATAACGTATAACGTATAACGTATAACGTATAACGTATAACGTATAACGTATAACGTATAACGTATAACGTATAACGTATAACGTATAACGTATAACGTATAACGTGTATCGTATAACGTATAACGTACTACGTATAACGTATAACGTATAACGTATAACGTGTAACGTATAACGTAAAACGTATAACGTATAACGTATAACATATAACGTGTAACTTATGATGCATAGCCTATACTGTATAACGTATAACGTATAACGTATAACGTGTAACGTATAACGTATAACGTATAACGTATAACGTTTAACGTATAACGTATAACGTATATCGTATAACGTATGACGCAAAACATATAACCTGTAACTTATGATGCATAGCCTATACTGTATAACGTACAACGTATAACGTGTAACGTATAACGTATAACGTATAACGTATAACGTATAACGTATAGCGTATAACGTATAACGTATAACGTATAACGTATAACGTATAACGTATAACGTATAACGTATAACGTATACCGTATAACGTATAACGTATAACGTATAACGTATAACGTATAACGTATAACGTATAACGTATAACGTATAACGTATACCGTATAACGTATAACGTATAACGTATAACGTATAACGTATAACGTGTAACGTATAACGTATAACGTATAACGTATAACGTATAACGTATAACGTATAACGTATAACGTATAACGTATAACGTATAACGTATAACGTGTAACGTATAACGTGTAACGTATAACGTGTAACGTATAACGTGTAACGTATAACGTGTAACGTATAACGTGTAACGTATAACGTGTAACGTATAACGTGTAACGTATAACGTGTAACGTATAACGTGTAACGTATAACGTGTAACGTATAACGTGTAACGTATAACGTATAACGTATAACGTATAACGTATAACGTATAACGTATAACGTATAACGTATAACGTATAACGTATAACGCATAACATATAACGTGTAACTTATGATGCATAGCGTATACTGTATAACGTATAACGCATAAAATATAACGTGTACCTTATGATGCATAGCCTATACTGTATAACGTATAACGTATAACGTATAACGTATAACGTATAACGTATAACGTATAACGTATAACGTATAACGTATAACGTAATATGTATAACGCATAACGTATAACGTATAACGTATAACGTATAACGTATAACGTATAACGTATAACGCATAACGTATAACGCATAACGTATAACGCATAACGTATAACGCATAACGTATAACGCAAACGTATAACGTATAACATATAACGTATAGCGTATAACGTATAACGTATAACGTATAACGTATAACGTATAATGTAGAATGTATAACGTATAACGTATAACGTATAACGTATGACATATAACGTATAACGTATAACTCATAACATATAACGGGTAACTTATGATGCATAGCCTATACTGTATAACGTATAACCTATAACGTATAACGTATAACGTATAACGTATAACGTATAACGTATAACGTATAACGTATAACGTATAACGTATAACGCATAACGTATAACGTATAACGTATAACGTATAACGTATAACATATAACGTATAACTTATGATGCATAGCCTATACTGTATAACGTATAACGTATAACGTATAACGTATAACGTATAACGTATAACGTATAACGTATAACGTATAACGTATAACGTATAACGTATAACGTATAACGTATAACGTATAACGTATAACGTATAACGTATAACGTATAACGTATATCGTATAACGTATAACGTATAACGTATAACGTATAACGTATAACGTATAACGTATAACGTATTACGTATAACGTATAACGTATAACGTATAACGTATAACAAGTAACGTATAACGTGTAACGTATAACGTGTAACGTATAACGTGTAACGCATAACGTGTAACGTATAACGTGTAACGTATAACGTGTAACGTATAACGTATAACGTATAACGTGTAACGTATAACGTATAACGTATAACGTATAACGTATAACGTATAACGTATAACGTATAACGTATAACGTATACCGTATAACGTATAACGTATAACGTATAACGTATAACGTATAACGTATAACGTATAACGTATAACGTATAACGTATAACGTATAACGTATAACGTATAACGTATAACGTATAACGTACAACGTATACCGTACAACGTATAACGTATAACGTATAACGTATAACGTATAACGTATAACGTATAACGTATAACGTATAACGTATAACGTATAACGTATAACGTATAACGTATAACGTATAACGTATAACGTATAACGTATAACGTATAACGTGTAACGTATAACGTATAACGTACTACGTATAACGTATAACGTATAACGTATAACGTGTAACGTATAACGTATAACGTATAACGTATAACGTATAACATATAACGTGTAACTTATGATGCATAGCCTATACTGTATAACGTATAACGTATAACGTATAACGTGTAACGTATAACGTATAACGTATAACGTATAACGTATAACGTATAACGTATACCGTATAACGTATAACCTATAACGTATAACGTACAACGTATACCGTACAACGTATAACGTATAACGTATAACGTATAACGTATAACGTATAACGTATAACGTATAACGTATAACGTATAACGTATAACGTATAACGTATATCGTATAACGTATAACGTATAACGTATAACGTATAACGTATAACGTATAACGTATAACGTATAACGTATAACGTGTAACGTATAACGTGTAACGTATAACGTGTAACGTATAACGTGTAACGTATAACGTGTAACGTATAACGTGTAACGTATAACGTGTAACGTATAACGTGTAACGCATAACGTGTAACGCATAACGTGTAACGTATAACGTGTAACGTATAACGTATAACGTATAACGTATAACGTATAACGTATAACGTATAACGTATAACGTATAACGTATAACGTATAACGTATAACGTATAACGTATAACGTATAACGAATAACGAATAACGTATAACGTACAACGTATAACGTATAATGTATAACGTATAACGTATAACGTATATCGTATAACGTATAACGCATAACATATAACCTGTAACTTATGATGCATAGCGTATACTGTATAACGTATAACGCATAACATATAACGTGTAACTTATGATGCATAGCCTATACTGTATAACGTATAACGTATAACGAATAACGTATATCGTATAACGTATGACGCAAAACATATAACCTGTAACTTATGATGCATAGCCTATACTGTATAACGTACAACGTATAACGTATAACGTATAACGTATTACGTATAACGTACAACGTATAACGTATAACGTATAACAAGTAACGTATAACGTGTAACGTATAACGTGTAACGTATAACGTGTAACGTATAACGTGAAACGTATAACGTGTAACGTATAACGTGTAACGTATAACGTATAACGTATAACGTGTAACGTATAACGTATAACGTATAACGTATAACGTATAACGTATAACGTATAACGTATAACGTATAACGTATACCGTATAACGTATAACGTATAACGTATAACGTATAACGTATAACGTATAACGTATAACGTATAACGTATAACGTATACCGTATAACGTATAACGTATAACGTATAACGTATAACGTATAACGTATAACGTATAACGTATAACGTATAACGTATAACGTATAACGTATAACGTATAACGTATAACGTATAACGTATAACGTATAACGTATAACGTATAACGTATAACGTATAACGTATAACGTATAACGTATAACGTATAACGTATAACGTATAACGTATAACGTATAACGTATAACGTGTAACGTATAACGTATAACGTACTACGTATAACGTATAACGTATAACGTATAACGTGTAACGTATAACGTAAAACGTATAACGTATAACGTATAACATATAACGTGTAACTTATGATGCATAGCCTATACTGTATAACGTATAACGTATAACGTATAACGTGTAACGTATAACGTATAACGTATAACGTATAACGTTTAACGTATAACGTATAACGTATATCGTATAACGTATGACGCAAAACATATAACCTGTAACTTATGATGCATAGCCTATACTGTATAACGTACAACGTATACCGTACAACGTATAACGTATAACGTATAACGTATAACGTATAACGTATAACGTATAACGTATAACGTATAACGTATAACGTATAACGTATAACGTATAACGTATAACGTATAACGTATAACGTATAACGTATAACGTATAACGTATAACGTATAACGTATAACGTGTAACGTATAACGTATAACGTACTACGTATAACGTATAACGTATAACGTATAACGTGTAACGTATAACGTATAACGTATAACGTATAACGTATAACATATAACGTGTAACTTATGATGCATAGCCTATACTGTATAACGTATAACGTATAACGTATAACGTGTAACGTATAACGTATAACGTATAACGTATAACGTATAGCGTATAACGTATACCGTATAACGTATAACCTATAACGTATAACGTATAATGTATAACGTATAACGTATAACGTATAACGTATAACGTATACCGTATAACGTATAACGTATAACGTATAACGTATAACGTATAACGTATAACGTATAACGTGTAACGTATAACGTGTAACGTATAACGTGTAACGTATAACGTGTAACGTATAACGTATAACGTATAACGTGTAACGTATAACGTATAACGTATAACGTATAACGTATAACGTATAACGTATAACGTATACCGTATAACGTATAACGTGTAACGTATAACGTGTAACGTATAACGTATAACGTATAACGTGTAACGTATAACGTATAACGTATAACGTATAACGTATAACGTATAACGTATAACGTATAACGTATAACGTATAACGTATAACGTATGCCGTATAACGTATAACGTATAACGTATAACGTATAACGTATAACGTATAACGTATAACGTATAACGTATAACGTATAACGTATAACGTATAACGTATAACGTATAACGTATAACGTATAACGTATAACGTATAACGTATAACGTATAACGTATAACGTATAACGTATAACGTGTAACGTATAACGTATAACGTACTACGTATAACGTATAACGTATAACGTATAACGTGTAACGTATAACGTATAACGTATAACGTATAACGTATAACATATAACGTGTAACTTATGATGCATAGCCTATACTGTATAACGTATAACGTATAACGTATAACGTGTAACGTATAACGTATAACGTATAACGTATAACGTATAACGTATAACGTATAACGTATAACGTATAACGTATAACGTATAACGTATAACGTATAACGTATAACGTATAACGCATAACGTATAACGTACAACGTATAACGTATAACGTATAACATATAACGTATAACTTATGATGCATAGCCTATACTGTATAACGTATAACGTATAACGTATAACGTATAACGTATAACGTATAACGTATAACGTATAACGTATAACGTATAACGTATAACGTATATCGTATAACGTATAACGTATAACGTATAACGTATAACGTATAACGTATAACGTATAACGTATAACGTATAACGTATAACGTATAACGTATAACGTATAACGTATAACGTATATCGTATAACGTATAACGTATAACGTATAACGTATAACGTATAACGTATAACGTATAACGTATAACGTATAACGTATAACGTATAACGTATAACGTATAACGTATAACGTATAACGTATAACGTATAACGTATAACGTGTAACGTATAACGTATAACGTACTACGTATAACGTATAACGTATAACGTATAACGTGTAACGTATAACGTATAACGTATAACGTATAACGTATAACATATAACGTGTAACTTATGATGCATAGCCTATACTGTATAACGTATAACGTATAACGTATAACGTGTAACGTATAACGTATAACGTATAACGTATAACGTATAACGTATAACGTATAACGTATAACGTATAACGTATAACGTATAACGTATAACGTATAACATATAACGTATAACTTATGATGCATAGCCTATACTGTATAACGTATAACGTATAACGTATAACGTATAACGTATAACGTATAACGTATAACGTATAACGTATAACGAATAACGAATAACGTATAACGTACAACGTATAACGTATAATGTATAACGTATAACGTATAACGTAAATCGTATAACGTATAACGCATAACATATAACCTGTAACTTATGATGCATAGCGTATACTGTATAACGTATAACGTATAACATATAACGTGTAACTTATGATGCATAGCCTATACTGTATAACGTATAACGTATACCGTATAACGTATAACGTATAACGTATAACGTATAACGTATAACGTATAACGTATAACGTATAACGTATAACGTATAACGTATACCGTATAACGTGTAACGTATAACGTGTAACGTATAACGTATAACGTATAACGTATAACGTATAACGAATAACGAATAACGTATAACGTACAACGTATAACGTATAATGTATAACGTATAACGTATAACGTATATCGTATAACGTATAACGCATAACATATAACCTCTAACTTATGATGCATAGCGTATACTGTATAACGTATAACGCATAACATATAACGTGTAACTTATGATGCATAGCCTATACTGTATAACGTATAACGTATAACGAATAACGTATATCGTATAACGTATGACGCAAAACATATAACCTGTAACTTATGATGCATAGCCTATACTGTATAACGTACAACGTATAACGTGTAACGTATAACGTATAACGTATAACGTATAACGTATAACGTATAGCGTATAACGTATAACGTATAACGTATAACGTATAACGTATAACGTATAACGTATAACGTATAACGTATAACGTATAACGTATAACGTATAACGTATAACGTATAACGTATAACGTATTACGTATAACGTATAACGTATAACGTATAACGTATAACAAGTAACGTATAACGTGTAACGTATAACGTGTAACGTATAACGTGTAACGTATAACGTGTAACGTATAACGTGTAACGTATAACGTGTAACGTATAACGTATAACGTATAACGTGTAACGTATAACGTATAACGTATAACGTATAACGTATAACGTATAACGTATAACGTATAACGTATAACGTATACCGTATAACGTATAACGTATAACGTATAACGTATAACGTATAACGTATAACGTATAACGTATACCGTATAACGTATAACGTATAACGTATAACGTATAACGTATAACGTATTTCGTATAACGTATAACGTATAACGTATAACGTATAACGTATAACGTATAACGTATAACGTATAACGTATAACGTATAACGTATAACGTATAACGTATAACGTATAACGTATAACGTATAACGTATAACGTATAACGTATAACGTATAACGTATAACGTATAACGTATAACGTATAACGTGTAACGTATAACGTATAACGTACTACGTATAACGTATAATGTATAACGTATAACGTGTAACGTATAACGTATAACGTATAACGTATAACGTATAGCATATAACGTGTAACTTATGATGCATAGCCTATACTGTATAACGTATAACGTATAACGTATAACGTGTAACGTATAACGTATAACGTATAACGTATAACGTATAACGTATAACGTATACCGTATAACGTATAACGTATAACGTATAACGTATAACGTATAACGTATAACGTATAACGTATAACGTATAACGTATAACGTATAACGTATAACGCATAACATATAACCTGTAACTTATGATGCATAGCGCATACTGTATAACGTATAACGCATAACATATAACGTGTAACTTATGATGCATAGCCTATACTGTATAACGTATAACGTATAACGAATAACGTATATCGTATAACGTATGACGCAAAACATATAACCTGTAACTTATGATGCATAGCCTATACTGTATAACGTACAACGTATAACGTGTAACGTATAACGTATAACGTATAACGTATAACGTATAACGTATAGCGTATAACGTATAACGTATAACGTATAACGTATAACATATAACGTATAACGTATAACGTATAACGTATAACGTATAACGTATTTTTTTTTTTTTTTTTTTTTTATTAACGTGGGGGAAATCTTCGAAAGACCCCCCCGCCGCCTGGGGAGGGGCGGGGGGAGTGTGGGATTCCCCGCGCCCGGAAGGAAACCCATCGGGCGCGGGACCTACCCACTAAAACCCACCACGGTGGCCATCCTCGCACTATGCAGGGGGAGCACCTGGGACCGAAGACATCATAACATCAGGTGCTCCCCCGTGCAGGGCTCTCGCGCCCGTGTCCTCCCGTTCCAGGGAAGGGAGGGGGTACTTCACCCTCCCTTCCCTGTTTTCTCCTCGGCGCTCTGGCGCCCGACGTCGGAGCAGGGCCACACTGCTCCGACGTCCCACTCCCGGGGGCCGCCCGAGGGCGGCCGCGAGTCCCACACTCGCGACCGCCCACGGCCCCCATAGCCGCGCCGGAGGCACGGCCCTGGGACCGTGCCGTCGGCGCGGCCGCACCCCGGCTCGTACGCTCCCGAGGGCGGCTCTGGCCTCTCCGCCCTCGAGAGCGTCGCCGTCCCTTATTCCTCCCACCCCTCAGACGACGGGCGGTGGCACGAGCCTCAAGGGCTACGCACCCCCGCCCGCCGCTCTCAGGGTGGCCTCCCCAGCCCTTCCGGAGGCCCACCCGCCCCCGGCCTCGGACGAGGCCTCGCTCGCGGTCTCCCGCTCTCGCGAATGCGGCTCGCGGCCTCCTTCCGCGAGATTACCTCCTCGCAGAAGGAGGCCACGGCCCGCCACTTCGTCTCGCTGCCGAGCATGGCCTGTACCACGCCCGGCAGCGATAGGTCCGCCCCAATCACGGCCGTGAGGACACGGCGCTCCACCCCCCAGGCCGGACACACCTCGAGGGTGTGTTGCGCCGTGTCCTCGTCCGCTGGACAGTGCCAGCAACGCGCCGCCTCTTCCACACCGATCCGGCACAGGTACTGACCGAAGCATCCGTGCCCGGACAGCACCTGCACCAACCGGTAGGTGAGTGAGCCGAAGCGCCTACCCAGCCACTCAAACAGGACCGGCCGGATAGCCCGGACAGTCCTCTGGCCGAACAACGGCTCGGCCAGCCGCTGCTGCCAAAGCTGCAGCATGGACTCCCGGGCCTGGCGCCTCAGGGCCTCCACCTCGCAGCCCGCCAGGACCACCCCATCCTCGCGGGCGCGCATGCGGCCCTCGTAGAAAGCCGCATGCGCGCCCGCGATCAAGTCCGCCGGGGGTAGCCCTGACAGGACGCTCGCCGCCTCATACGAAACGGTCCGGTACCCCCGGGCGATCCGCAGTGCAAGCCGCCTTTGAACCCGGCGCAGCAATACCTTGCTGCGCCGGGAGGCGGCCAGGTCGCCCGCCCAAACGGGGGCCCCGTATAGGGCCACCGAGTGGACCATTCCCGCGTAGAGGCGGCGAACCCGGTCACTCGGGCCCCGCAGGTTGGGGAGGATACGGCCCAAAGCGCCAACTATCCTCTCCAACCGCGGGGCCAGGGCCAGATATTTCATCTGAGACCTCACCTCGACGTCTGTCTCACCCACCCGGATCAGGGGGGGAGGCGGCTCTCCCCGGGGTCTATACATCCCGAGTACCTCGGTTTTGTGGAGAGCCACCTCCAAACCGATCCCCCTGATCCGGGAGACGACGCGCCGGACACCGTCCTCGGCGGCCCGAACAGCCCCCCTCCAGTCCCCCCCGACGGCCAACAACAAGGTGTCGTCCGCGTAACATGTCAGACTGACGCCGTCGGGGAGGTCTTCGGCCCGCAGGACGGTGTCGTACCCGAGGTTCCACAGCAGGGGTCCTAACACCGACCCCTGCGGAACCCCGGAGTACACCGCTCTCCTCTCCGTCCCGCACCGGCCCGGATACTCGATCCACCTGTCGCGGAGGTAGTCCTCGACGACTGCCCTAAGGTAGGCGGGGACTCGATGTTCCTCAAGCCCCCGCCTAATCGCCGCCCAGGGTAGGGTGTTAAACGCATTGGCGATGTCCAAGGACACCGCCAATGCCACCCCACCCCAGGAGACCGCCGAGGCCGAGAGGGACCGGACGCGTCGAATCGCGTCGATCGTCGACCGGCCCTCCCGGAACCCGAACTGGCACTCCGCCAGCCCGGGCCCACCCCGCGACAGGTGCCCGACGATGCGGGCCGCCACGACTCTTTCTAGGAGCTTGCCCACATCGTCGAGCAGGCAAATCGGCCGGTACGCTGACGGAGAGTCCGCGGGCCTACCCTCTTTCCGGAGGAGGACCATTCGGGCCACCTTCCATGCGGAGGGGAATCGCCCGGCCTCCAGGCAGCGGTCGAATAGCTCCCGGAGGCCGTCACCCAGGACGTCCGCGGCCAAGACCAAGACTCGGCCGGGCACTCCCGAAGGACCCGGGGCAGTATCCTTCGCCCCGAGTCTTCGGATGGCCGCGGCTAGCTCCCCAGCCGAGACCCCCAGCTCCGCGGACCAGGTGGTCGGGTCCGCAGAGGGACGTGGCCCGCTCTCCCCCACGATCGGGAAGAGCGTGTCGACCACGTCCCTCAAGAGCTGGGGGTCGAGACCCTCGGTGATCGGGGGCGCCCATGGCCGGAGTTTATTCAGAACTATCCGGTATGGGCGCCCCCATGGATCCCGCTCGAGGGTCTCGAGGAGCTCCTTCCAGCTCTGGGCCTTGGCCCGTTTGATGGCGACCTGCAGAGCCCTCTTTCCCGCGCGATAGGACTCGTACAGTTCCGCCGCCCTAGCCCGCGCGCCGTCGTCGCCGTTCCGTCCGGCCCGACGACGCGCGCGGGTGTACTGGCGTCGGGCCCGGACGCATGCTGTCCGCAATTCCCCGATTTCGCCCGACCACCAGTACACCGCCCGACGAGGAGACCGCGGCCCGGCCCGGGGCATCGCCGCGTCGCAAATGCGCGCGACGGCGCTCCCGAGTCGAGCCACGGCCCCCTCCAGGTCGGGCAGCCTGGTCTCCCGTCGAGGCCAGGTTTCGGCCAGAGCGGCCGCCACCAGGACGTCCTTGTCAAGGCGCCGAAGCGCCCATCTGCGTGGTGGTGGTGGGGCGCTACCCGCTCCCGGGCGGAGGTGTCGGTGCGGGGCCGCGGCGGCCTCGGGGGAGGTCAAGACCACGCGGATATACCGGTGGTCCGATAATGTCTCCTCCCCCACCACCACGTCCCACCCGGACACCATACGCGCGGCGCCGGGGGATCCAAACGTCAAATCCACTATGGACCCTCCCCCGCGCCGCACGCACGTCAGCTCCGACCCCCGGTTAATCAACCGGAGGTCGAAGCCCGCCGCCCAGTCGCCCAGAGCCTCGCCCCTCCGATTGGTCCTGGGGGACCCCCATGCCACAGACCAGGCATTGAAGTCCCCCAGGACCAGCACCGGCCGGGGCGCAATCCTTGTGAGGCACGCCCCCACCCCGGCCAAGTACTGCTCGAAGGCAGCAAGGCCGCAGTTGGGCGAAACGTAGCACCCCACCACGGCGACTCCCCCCCACTGGACGGCGACGAATCCCGCCCCGTTCTCCAGTAAGGAGAACGGAGGGGACCCGTCACCGCCCTGCCACACAGCCGCCACCAAGCCGGCCGCATCCCCCATCCAATGCGGATGGTCGGGGACGCGGTACGGCTCGGCGGCGACTGCCAGACCACCCCCCCACTCCGCCAGCGTCTGACACATCAGGTCCTGCGCTGCACGGCAGTGGTTGAGGTTGGCCTGCAGGAGGAGGCGGGGAGCCATTATTTGATGGCCTCCTCACCGCCTCCTGGTGGCACCTCCGTGAGGACGGCGGCGGGGCCGATGTCCACCTCCATCGCGGACACCAACGCCGTCGCCGCCTCCGACCTCTTCCTTGCGACCGTCGCGTCGGTCGCGGCCAGGTCCGCGGGCGCCGCGGCGCTCGCAGCTGGGGCCGCTCTCACCGGCGCCGGGAGCGGCCCCGGCGCCCCTCTCCTCTGCCCTCGTCGGGATGGGGGGGTACATTGCTTCCCCCCCATTCGGTGCGCGGCTGGTCTCCCCATGTCCGCACACAGCGGGCACTTGGGGGCCGCCGCGCAGTGGCTCGCGCGGTGGCCTTCGGCACCGCAGCGGTAACAAGTACCGCTGCGGTCCACCGCGGAGGTGCACCGCTGCCTGACATGGCCCGTCTCCAGACAGCGGTAGCACTGGAGTGGGCGTTGGGCGAGGACCTCGATCCTCGCCGACACCCACCCCACCACGATCCTCCCGACTGCTTCTAACTTCCGGGCAGCCGGAAGAGGGCACCGTGCCCACACCGCTCCCAGGCCGGTGGAGGACCGCCGGACCTCCCCGGTCCGGATGTCCCCCTCAGAGCAGCCACCGGCCTGGGCCAGCGCCCTGGCCACCTCCTCCCGGGTGACCGAGTCGTCCAGCCCACAAACGCGCAGCTCCGCGCTCTTTGTGGGCCGGGCGACCCTGACACCCCGGGGTGCCAAGGCCTCGCCCAGCTTTTCGGCCAGTCGGTCCGCCCTGGCTGCGTTGTCGGGGCCGCTCACGCGCAGCATGAGCGCCCCCGTCACCGCCCATCTCGGGCGGACCGACTCGATGGCGAGTGCGGCCAAGGATATCTTTTCCTTGGCCGCTGCCATCACCTCCCCGTAGGAGACGCCCCCCCCCTCCGGGACGGTCAGCATGACTGCTGCCGTTGAAGGGGGGCGTCCCAGACGGGGCTTCGCCCTCCCCGCCTTTCCGTCCCTCTTCGGGGCAACCGGCGGGGGAGGCGGCGGCACCCGGGCCGCCCTCCTCGCCGTCCTTCCCGCCCTTCGGCCCAGGACCTCGGTCCACAAGGGACCGGATGGGGGCGGCGGCGGAGGCATTTGTGCCCCCGCCGTCGCCCCCACCACGGCACCCTTGCCCTTCGTCTTTGCCGCAGGGCCCGGAACCGCGATGGTCCCCCCCTGCGGTCCCCCGCCCCCCGGTTGTTTCCCGGGCCCGGTCCTCGGTCCCGCCGGCGCTCCGCCCTTGGGGCGAAGCGCCGCCCGGATTTCGCCGCGGATGACGGCCATCATGGCCGCCATCTTGGCGTCCATGAGAAGCTCGATGCTCCTCATGGACGTCGCTGGTGTGGGGGGAGCTCCCGCCTTCCCCCTCCCACACGTGCAGTCGCCCGTCGGCCCCGGATGAGGGCGCCTCCTAAGGGCGTCCGTCTCCCTCCGCGAGCACGCAAGCTCGTCTTTCAGAGCCTCCACACGCTGCCTCAATTGGGCGTTCGTGTACTCCAAGGCAGCTGGGACACGTCGTCCCAGCTCCTGGAGAGCCCTCCGCGCCTCCGTCGCGGCCTGGCCAACCGACCTCGCGGAGGCTGTAGTCAGCCCCCGCGAGGTGGCGGCCACCTTCTCAATAGACCTCAGGGACGAGGCAATACGGGCCGATACATGGGCCGTATCCTCGTCCCTGAGGTCCTCCTCCCCGTCGCTCACCGTGAGCAACGGTGGAGCAGCGGACGTGGACGGAGCTTCCTCCGTCCTCCGCCCCTCCACCGTCCTGCGCCTCTTTACGCCCGCGGCGCTGGTCGCGGACGCCAGGGACGAGACCGACGCCGTCTCGTCCCCCTCCTCGAACGGCGCCGGGTGGGGCACGAGTGCCCCCTCCGTCGCCACCCCTCGCGCCACACGCACCGTCCCCCCTCCCCCTTTTTTGAATTAGTTTTTTCCATTTTGGATCCCACGAGTTGGTCGGAACGTAAGTCGACCCGGGCAGAGCCGCCATACCCGGGCAGGCCTAAATACTCCGGGGGGTCGGCAGGTACCCCGGAGTTGTTGGCCGCTTGGGATTGGGGCCTCCCCCCCAACCACGCATCCCATCACCGCGCACCGTAGCTTAGGATTGGAGGGCAATTTATAGAGTTACCATCCTCGCGGCCCGGGCGGTAAAGCCAAGGCCCCCGTCCCTCCTGCCGTCACGTACCACTCTCAAAGCCAAAAGAGGAATTGGGAGTGGGTCGTTGCGACGACCAACAGGAGTCTTACGGTGTGGTTTGGCATCGGGCACCTCGGGTTTGCCAGTCCCGTACTGTAGCAACAAGCTACAGCCCCTGAGGGATCCCCTCGAAACTTAGACTCACATCGAACAAAATCCACCTACGATTCCCTTCTTCTCTTCTTCTCTTCTACAAACACCTCCAATCCCAGAACATATTATCTTCCTTCTAACCCTTGTGTGTTCGTCCACCGAGTACGTTAGCTCCCCGTCGTCGTACAGATCGAACCATCTTCTCTGCCACCTCTTGGTCCGATTCAGGGGATTCGAGAAGTCCCAGCCGGGGGCGACGAACAGGTATCCGCATTTTGAAATCTTCCTCGTGGCCCTGTTGCATTCCAGAGCCTCCGCGCTGTGCTCCTCCTTCTGCTTGAAGCAGCTGCTGCACTTGCTCTTGTTGAATATGTTCGGCGCGAACTTCCTGCACTCGGCGCCGGTGCCACGGACGCCCGCCTTGCCGCCCGACATCGCGACACGTGCGAATTAACCGCGACGACCGGACAGCATCGTTCGCCTCTCGTCCCCTTCCCTTCGTCCGCCGTTACGAACCACGGCAAGCTTCTCCGCGTGTTCGATTCCTCTTCTTCCGCTGTTGCGCCCGTCCCGGAACAACAAGTTTTATTTACGCGCGATTTCGTTCCGTTGATACGCGCATATGATACGCGCGGACGCGTCACCGAGTAGTCGCCGGCCAGTCTTCGTGCCCGTTACATTAACGGATCGAGTTAACAGGATTTCGTATTCTCGTTCCGAGCAAGGATCACACTTCGGGTATTCGTTCCTTTTTACTCGGTGACGTCGGCGAGAATCTCGCGATATATCGATTCCCGCTACCGCGATCGAATGGAACGCGCCAATTTGTCGAAAGTACCGCGTATCGCGATAATCCGATAATCCGATAATCCGATAATCCGATAATCCGATAATCCGCGGGGCACTTCCGCCCAGCGTGTTCCGTCCCGCTTTTTGTTTACACGACCGGGACGAGTATACGAGACAAGGACTCGTCGGAATTTCGTAATGAATACGTAATGAATACGCGAGCGCGTCGCGCGTCGCGCGTGTTTACGATGTGTTTATGTCACGAGGACGGAAGGGAAACACGCGCGTATACGATGCTGTTGTCAACATCGACGCGATTCGTTCGCGAAACGATCGTTCCGAATCCGATAGCAGGTGACTGTTCTCTGTCCTTGTTTTCCGCCGTTCGTTCGCCCGTGCCCCGCGGTCCGTGTTTCTTGTTGACAATCTTTTCTCCGTGACCTGCTCCGAAAGAGCACGTGGATCGAACGCGACACTCCGAATCACACGAAGCTATTTATAGACACACCCGCGTGCACCCGTAGTTAACGTGTCGCAGCACCGTTCACCGATGAACTCTCGATTGTTCAACGAATCGAATCGAACCCTCGTACGCACGTGCGTGCGATTCGCGTGTACGGGTCTTACCTTTTTAATGCGAACAACACAACGTCCCGATACGCACCACACCGTCCTTCTCCTGTCCTTGTTTTCCGCCGTTCGCTCGTGCCCCGCGGTCCGTGTTTCTTGTTGACAATCTTTTCTCCGTGACCTGCTCCGAAAGAGCACGTGGATCAAACGCGACACTCCGAATCACACGAAGCTATTTATAGACACACCCGCGTGCACCCGTAGTTAACGTGTCACAGCACCGTTCACCGATGATCTCTCGATTGTTCAACGAATCAAAACCCTCGTACGCACGTGCGTGCGGTTCGCGTGTACGGGTCCTACCTTTTCAATGCGAACAACACAACACAACGTCAACACAACGTCCCGCCGTCCCGACACGCCGCACACGTCCGTCTCCGTCGGCTGCCGGCGCACGACTCCATGATGCATAGCCTATACTGTATAACGTATTACGTATAACGTATAACGTGTAACGTATAGCGTATAACGTATAACGTATAACGTATAACGTATAACGTACAACGTATAACGTATAACGTATAACGTATAACGTATAACGTATAACGTATAACGTATAACGTATAACGTATAACGTATAACGAATAACGAATAACGTATAACGTACAACGTATAACGTATAATGTATAACGTATAACGTATAACGTATATCGTATAACGTATAACGCATAACATATAACCTGTAACTTATGATGCATAGCGTATACTGTATAACGTATAACGCATAACATATAACGTGTCACTTATGATGCATAACCTATACTGTATAAAGTATAACGTATAACGAATAACGTATATCGTATAACGTATGACGCAAAACATATAACCTGTAACTTATGATGCATAGCCTATGCTGTATAACGTACAACGTATAACGTGTAACGTATAACGTATAACGTATAACGTATAACGTATAACGTATAACGTATAACGTATAACGTATAACGTATAACGTATAACGTATAACGTATAACGTATAACGTATAACGTATAACGTATAACGTATAACGTATAACGTATAACGTATAACGTATAACGTATAACGTATAACGTATAACGTATAACGTATAACGTATAACGTATAACGTATAACGTATAACGTATAACGTATAACGTATAACGTATAACGTATAACGTATAACGTATAACGTATAACGTATAACGTATAACGTATAACGTGTAACGTATAACGTGTAACGTATAACGTGTAACGTATAACGTGTAACGTATAACGTGTAACGTATAACGTGTAACGTATAACGTGTAACGTATAACGTATAACGTATAACGTATAACGCATAACATATAACGTGTAACTTATGATGCATAGCGTATACTGTATAACGTATAACGCATAAAATATAACGTGTAACTTATGATGCATAGCCTATACTGTATAACGTATAACGTATAACGTATAACGTATACCGTATAACGTATAACGTATAACGTATAACGTATAACGTATAACGTATAACGTATAACGTATAACGTATAACGTATAACGTATACCGTATAACGTATAACGTATAACGTATAACGTATAACGTATAACGTATAACGTATACCGTATAACGTATAACGGATAACGTATAACGTATAACGTATAACATATAACGTGTAACTTATGATGCATAGCCTATACTGTATAACGTATAACGTATAACGTATAACGTGTAACGTATAGCGTATAACGTATAACGTATAACGTATAACGTATAACGTACAACGTATAACGTATAACGTATAACGTATAACGTATAACGTATAACGTATAACGTATAACGTATAACGTATAACGTATAACGAATAACGTATATCGTATTACGTATAACGCATAACATATAACGTGTAACTTATGATGCATAGCCTATACTGTATAACGTATAACGTATAACGTATAACGTGTAACGTATAGCGTATAACGTATAACGTATAACGTATACCGTATAACGTATAACGTATAACGTATAACGTATAACGTATAACGTATAACGTATAACGAATAACGTATATCGTATAACGTATAACGCATAAAATATAACGTGTAACTTATGATGCATAGCCTATACTGTATAACGTATAACGTATAACGTATAACGTATACCGTATAACGTATAACGTATAACGTATAACGTATAACGTATAACGTATAACGTATAACGTATAACGTATAACGTATAACGTATACCGTATAACGTATAACGTATAACGTATAACGTATAACGTATAACGTATAACGTATACCGTATAACGTATAACGGATAACGTATAACGTATAACGTATAACATATAACGTGTAACTTATGATGCATAGCCTATACTGTATAACGTATAACGTATAACGTATAACGTGTAACGTATAGCGTATAACGTATAACGTATAACGTATAACGTATAACGTACAACGTATAACGTATAACGTATAACGTATAACGTATAACGTATAACGTATAACGTATAACGTATAACGTATAACGTATAACGTATAACGAATAACGTATATCGTATAACGTATAACGCATAACATATAACGTGTAACTTATGATGCATAGCCTATACTGTATAACGTATAACGTATAACGTATAACGTGTAACGTATAGCGTATAACGTATAACGTATAACGTATAACGTATAACGTACAACGTATAACGTATAATGTATAACGTATAACGTATAACGTATATCGTATAACGTATAACGCATAACATATAACCTGTAACTTATGATGCATAGCGTATACTGTATAACGTATAACGCATAACATATAACGTGTCACTTATGATGCATAGCCTATACTGTATAAAGTATAACGTATAACGAATAACGTATATCGTATAACGTATGACGCAAAACATATAACCTGTAACTTATGATGCATAGCCTATGCTGTATAACGTACAACGTATAACGTGTAACGTATAACGTATAACGTATACCGTATAACGTATAACGTATAACGTATAACGTATAACGTATAACGTATAACGTATACCGTATAACGTATAACGTATAACGTATAACGTATAACGTATAACGTATAACGTATAACGTATAACGTATAACGTATAACGTATAACGTATAACGTATAACGTATAACGTATAACGTATAACGCATAACATATAACGTGTAACTTATGATGCATAGCGTATACTGTATAACGTATAACGCATAAAATATAACGTGAAACTTATGATGCATAGCCTATACTGTCTAACGTATAACGTATAACGTATAACGTATACCGTATAACGTATAACGTATAACGTATAACGTATAACGTATAACGTATAACGTATAACGTATAACGTATAACGTATAACGTATACCGTATAACGTATAACGTATAACGTATAACGTATAACGTATAACGTATAACGTATACCGTATAACGTATAACGTATAACGTATAACGTATAACGTATAACATATAACGTGTAACTTATGATGCATAGCCTATACTGTATAACGTATTACGTATAACGTATAACGTGTAACGTATAGCGTATAACGTATAACGTATAACGTATAACGTATAACGTACAACGTATAACGTATAACGTATAACGTATAACGTATAACGTATAACGTATAACGTATAACGTATAACGAATAACGAATAACGAATAACGTATAACGTACAACGTATAACGTATAATGTATAACGTATAACGTATAACGTATAACGTATATCGTATAACGTATAACGCATAACATATAACCTGTAACTTTTGATGCATAGCGTATACTGTATAACGTATAACGCATAACATATAACGTGTAACTTATGATGCATAGCCTATATTGTATAACGTATAACGTATAACGTATAACGTATAACGTATAACGTATAACGTATAACGTATAACGTATAACGTATAACGTATAACGTATAACGTATAAACTATAACGTATAACGTATAACGTATAACGTATAACGTATAACGTATAACGTATAACGTATAACGTATAACGTATAACGTATAACGTATAACGTATAACGAATAACGAATAACTATAACGTACAACGTATAACGTATAATGTATAACGTATAACGTACAACGTATATCGTATAACGTATAACGCGTAACATATAACCTGTAACTTATGATGCATAGCCTATACTGTATATCGTATAACGTATAACGTGTAACGTATAACGTATAACGTATAACGTATAACGTATAACGTATAACGTATAACGTATAACGTATAACGTATAACGTATAACGTAATATGTATAACGCATAACGTATAACGTATAACGTATAACGTATAACGTATAACGTATAACGCATAACGTATAACGCATAACGTATAACGCATAACGTATAACGCATAACGTATAACGCAAACGTATAACGTATAACATATAACGTATAGCGTATAACGTATAACGTATAACGTATAACGTATAACGTATAACGTATAATGTATAATGTATAACGTATAACGTATAACGTATAACGTATGACATATAACGTATAACGTATAACCCATAACATATAACGGGTAACTTATGATGCATAGCCTATACTGTATAACGTATAACGTATAACGTATAACGTATAACGTATAACGTATAACGTATAACGTATAACGTATAACGTATAACGTATAACGTATAACGTATAACGTATAACGTATAACGTATAACGTATAACGTATAACGTATAACGTATAACGTATAACGTATAACGTATAACGTATAACGTATAACGTATAACGTATAAGGTATAACGTATACCGTATAACGTATAACGTATAACGTATAACGTATAACGTATAACGTATAACGTATAACGTATAACGTATAACGTATAACGTATAACGTATAACGTATAACGTATAACGTATGACGTATAACGTATAACGTATAACGTATAACGTATAA
Source organism: Ptiloglossa arizonensis (assembly GCF_051014685.1). Lineage (NCBI taxonomy): Eukaryota > Metazoa > Arthropoda > Insecta > Hymenoptera > Colletidae > Ptiloglossa > Ptiloglossa arizonensis. The sequence continues at coordinate 40,450 of NW_027479826.1, forward strand.
CGTATGACGTATAACGTATAACGTATAACGTATAGCGTATAACGTATAACGTATAACGTATAACGTATAACGTGTAACGTATAACGTATAACGTATAACGTATAACGTATAACGTATAACGTATAACGTACAACGTATAACGTATAACGTATAACGTATAACGTATAACGTATAACGAATAACGAATAACGTATAACGTACAACGTATAATGTATAATGTATAACGTATAACGTATAACGTATATCGTATAACGTATAACGTATAACGTATAACGTATAACGTATAACGTATAACGTAATATGTATAACGCATAACGTATAACGTATAACGTATAACGTATAACGTATAACGTATAACGCATAACGTATAACGCATAACGTATAACGCATAACGTATAACGCATAACGTATAACGCAAACGTATAACGTATAACATATAACGTATAGCGTATAACGTATAACGTATAACGTATAACGTATAACGTATAATGTATAATGTATAACGTACAACGTATAACGTATAACGTATGACATATAACGTATAACGTATAACCCATAACATATAACGGGTAACTTATGATGCATAGCCTATACTGTATAACGTATAACGTATAACGTATAACGTATAACGTATAACGTATAACGTATAACGTATAACGTATAACGTATAACGTATAACGCATAACGTATAACGTATAACGTATAACGTATAACGTATAACATATAACGTATAACTTATGATGCATAGCCTATACTGTATAACGTATAACGTATAACGTATAACGTATAACGTATAACGTATAACGTATAACGTATAACGTATAACGTATAACGTATAACGTATAACGTATAACGTATAACATATAACGTATAACTTATGATGCATAGCCTATACTGTATAACGTATAACGTATAACGTATAACGTATAACGTATAACGTATAACGTATAACGTGTAACGTATAACGTGTAACGTATAACGTGTAACGTATAACGTGTAACGTATAACGTGTAACGTATAACGTGTAACGTATAACGTGTAACGTATAACGTGTAACGTATAACGTGTAACGTATAACGTGTAACGTATAACGTGTAACGTATAACGTGTGACGTATAACGTGTAACGTATAACGTGTAACGTATAACGTGTAACGTATAACGTGCAACGTATAACGTGCAACGTATAACGTGTAACGTATAACGTGTAACGTATAACGTGTAACGTATAACGTGTAACGTATAACGTGTAACGTATAACGTGTAACGTATAACGTGTAACGTATAACGTATAACGTATAACGTATAACGTATAACGTATAACGTATAACGTATAACGTATAACGTATAACGAATAACGTATATCGTATAACGTATAACGCATAACATATAACGTGTAACTTATGATGCATAGCCTATACTGTATAACGTATAACGTATAACGTATAACGTGTAACGTATAGCGTATAACGTATAACGTATAACGTATAACGTATAACGTACAACGTATAACGTATAATGTATAACGTATAACGTATAACGTATATCGTATAACGTATAACGCATAACATATAACCTGTAACTTATGATGCATAGCGTATACTGTATAACGTATAACGCATAACATATAACGTGTCACTTATGATGCATAGCCTATACTGTATAAAGTATAACGTATAACGAATAACGTATATCGTATAACGTATGACGCAAAACATATAACCTGTAACTTATGATGCATAGCCTATGCTGTATAACGTACAACGTATAACGTGTAACGTATAACGTATAACGTATACCGTATAACGTATAACGTATAACGTATAACGTATAACGTATAACGTATAACGTATACCGTATAACGTATAACGTATAACGTATAACGTATAACGTATAACGTATAACGTATAACGTATAACGTATAACGTATAACGTATAACGTATAACGTATAACGTATAACGTATAACGTATAACGCATAACATATAACGTGTAACTTATGATGCATAGCGTATACTGTATAACGTATAACGCATAAAATATAACGTGAAACTTATGATGCATAGCCTATACTGTCTAACGTATAACGTATAACGTATAACGTATACCGTATAACGTATAACGTATAACGTATAACGTATAACGTATAACGTATAACGTATAACGTATAACGTATAACGTATAACGTATACCGTATAACGTATAACGTATAACGTATAACGTATATCGTATAACGTATAACGTATACCGTATAACGTATAACGTATAACGTATAACGTATAACGTATAACATATAACGTGTAACTTATGATGCATAGCCTATACTGTATAACGTATTACGTATAACGTATAACGTGTAACGTATAGCGTATAACGTATAACGTATAACGTATAACGTATAACGTACAACGTATAACGTATAACGTATAACGTATAACGTATAACGTATAACGTATAACGTATAACGTATAACGAATAACGAATAACGAATAACGTATAACGTACAACGTATAACGTATAATGTATAACGTATAACGTATAACGTATAACGTATATCGTATAACGTATAACGCATAACATATAACCTGTAACTTTTGATGCATAGCGTATACTGTATAACGTATAACGCATAACATATAACGTGTAACTTATGATGCATAGCCTATATTGTATAACGTATAACGTATAACGTATAACGTATAACGTATAACGTATAACGTATAACGTATAACGTATAACGTATAACGTATAACGTATAACGTATAAACTATAACGTATAACGTATAACGTATAACGTATAACGTATAACGTATAACGTATAACGTATAACGTATAACGTATAACGTATAACGTATAACGTATAACGAATAACGAATAACTATAACGTACAACGTATAACGTATAATGTATAACGTATAACGTACAACGTATATCGTATAACGTATAACGCGTAACATATAACCTGCAACTTATGATGCATAGCCTCTACTGTATATCGTATAACGTATAACGTGTAACGTATAACGTATAACGTATAACGTATAACGTATAACGTATAACGTATAACGTATAACGTATAACGTATAACGTATAACGTAATATGTATAACGCATAACGTATAACGTATAACGTATAACGTATAACGTATAACGTATAACGTATAACGCATAACGTATAACGCATAACGTATAACGCATAACGTATAACGCATAACGTATAACGCAAACGTATAACGTATAACATATAACGTATAGCGTATAACGTATAACGTATAACGTATAACGTATAACGTATAACGTATAATGTATAATGTATAACGTATAACGTATAACGTATAACGTATGACATATAACGTATAACGTATAACCCATAACATATAACGGGTAACTTATGATGCATAGCCTATACTGTATAACGTATAACGTATAACGTATAACGTATAACGTATAACGTATAACGTATAACGTATAACGTATAACGTATAACGTATAACGTATAACGTATAACGTATAACGTATAACGTATAACGTATAACGTATAACGTATAACGTATAACGTATAACGTATAACGTATAACGTATAACGTATAACGTATAACGTATAACGTATAACGTATAACGTATAACGTATAACGTATAACGTATAACGTATAACGTATAACGTGTAACGTATAACGTGTAACGTTTAACGTGTAACGTATAACGTGTAACGTATAACGTATAACGTGTAACGTATAACGTATAACGTATAACGTATAACGTATAACGTATAACGTATAACGTATAACGTATAACGTATAACGTATAACGTATAACGTATAACGTATAACGTATAACGTATAACGTATAACGTATAACGTATAACGTATAACGTATAACGTATAACGTATAACGTATAACGTATAACGTATAACGTATAACGTATAACGTATAACGTATAACGTATAAGGTATAACGTATACCGTATAACGTATAACGTATAACGTATAACGTATAACGTATAACGTATAACGTATAACGTATAACGTATAACGTATAACGTATAACGTATAACGTATAACGTATAACGTATGACGTATAACGTATAACGTATAACGTATAACGTATAACGTATGACGTATAACGTATAACGTATAACGTATAGCGTATAACGTATAACGTATAACGTATAACGTATAACGTGTAACGTATAACGTATAACGTATAACGTATAACGTATAACGTATAACGTATAACGTACAACGTATAACGTATAACGTATAACGTATAACGTATAACGTATAACGAATAACGAATAACGTATAACGTATAACGAATAACGAATAACGTATAACGTACAACGTATAATGTATAATGTATAACGTATAACGTATAACGTATATCGTATAACGTATAACGTATAACGTATAACGTATAACGTATAACGTATAACGTAATATGTATAACGCATAACGTATAACGTATAACGTATAACGTATAACGTATAACGTATAACGCATAACGTATAACGCATAACGTATAACGCATAACGTATAACGCATAACGTATAACGCAAACGTATAACGTATAACATATAACGTATAGCGTATAACGTATAACGTATAACGTATAACGTATAACGTATAATGTATAATGTATAACGTACAACGTATAACGTATAACGTATGACATATAACGTATAACGTATAACCCATAACATATAACGGGTAACTTATGATGCATAGCCTATACTGTATAACGTATAACGTATAACGTATAACGTATAACGTATAACGTATAACGTATAACGTATAACGTATAACGTATAACGTATAACGCATAACGTATAACGTATAACGTATAACGTATAACGTATAACATATAACGTATAACTTATGATGCATAGCCTATACTGTATAACGTATAACGTATAACGTATAACGTATAACGTATAACGTATAACGTATAACGTATAACGTATAACGTATAACGTATAACGTATAACGTATAACGTATAACGTATAACGTATAACGTATAACGTATAACGTATAACGTATAACGTATAACGTATAACGTATAACGTATAACGTATAACGTATAACGTATAACGTATAACGTATAACGTATAACGTATAACGTATAACGTATAACGTATAACGTATAACGTGTAACGTATAACGTGTAACGTTTAACGTGTAACGTATAACGTGTAACGTATAACGTATAACGTGTAACGTATAACGTATAACGTATAACGTATAACGTACAACGTATAACGTATAACGTGTAACGTATAACGTATAACGTATAACGTATAACGTATAACGTATAACGTATAACGTATAACGTATAACGTATAACGTATAACGTATAACGTATAACGTATAACGTATAACGTATAACGTATAACGTATAACGTATAACGTATAACGTATAACGTATAACGTATAACGTATAACGTATAACGTATAACGTATAACGTATAACGTATAACGTATAACGTATAAGGTATAACGTATACCGTATAACGTATAACGTATAACGTATAACGTATAACGTATAACGTATAACGTATAACGTATAACGTATAACGTATAACGTATAACGTATAACGTATAACGTATAACGTATGACGTATAACGTATAACGTATAACGTATAACGTATAACGTATGACGTATAACGTATAACGTATAACGTATAGCGTATAACGTATAACGTATAACGTATAACGTATAACGTGTAACGTATAACGTATAACGTATAACGTATAACGTATAACGTATAACGTATAACGTACAACGTATAACGTATAACGTATAACGTATAACGTATAACGTATAACGAATAACGAATAACGTATAACGTACAACGTATAATGTATAATGTATAACGTATAACGTATAACGTAATATGTATAACGCATAACGTATAACGTATAACGTATAACGTATAACGTATAACGTATAACGCATAACGTATAACGCATAACGTATAACGCATAACGTATAACGCATAACGTATAACGCAAACGTATAACGTATAACATATAACGTATAGCGTATAACGTATAACGTATAACGTATAACGTATAACGTATAATGTATAATGTATAACGTACAACGTATAACGTATAACGTATGACATATAACGTATAACGTATAACCCATAACATATAACGGGTAACTTATGATGCATAGCCTATACTGTATAACGTATAACGTATAACGTATAACGTATAACGTATAACGTATAACGTATAACGTATAACGTATAACGTATAACGTATAACGCATAACGTATAACGTATAACGTATAACGTATAACGTATAACATATAACGTATAACTTATGATGCATAGCCTATACTGTATAACGTATAACGTATAACGTATAACGTATAACGTATAACGTATAACGTATAACGTATAACGTATAACGTATAACGTATAACGTATAACGTATAACGTATAACATATAACGTATAACTTATGATGCATAGCCTATACTGTATAACGTATAACGTATAACGTATAACGTATAACGTCTAACGTATAACGTGTAACGTATAACGTGTAACGTATAACGTTTAACGTATAACGTGTAACGTATAACGTGTAACGTATAACGTGTAACGTATAACGTGTAACGTATAACGTGTAACGTATAACGTGTAACGTATAACGTGTAACGTATAACGTGTAACGTATAACGTGTAACGTATAACGTGTAACGTATAACGTGTAACGTATAACGTGTAACGTATAACGTGTAACGTATAACGTGTAACGTATAACGTGTAACGTATAACGTGTAACGTATAACGTGTAACGTATAACGTGTAACGTATAACGTGTAACGTATAACGTGTAACGTATAACGTGTAACGTATAACGTGTAACGTATAACGTGTAACGTATAACGTGTAACGTATAACGTGTAACGTATAACGTGTAACGTATAACGTGTAACGTATAACGTGTAACGTATAACGTGTAACGTATAACGTGTAACGTATAACGTGTAACGTATAACGTGTAACGTATAACGTGTAACGTATAACGTGTAACGTATAACGTGTAACGTATAACGTGTAACGTATAACGTGTAACGTATAACGTGTAACGTATAACGTGTAACGTATAACGTGTAACGTATAACGTGTAACGTATAACGTGTAACGTATAACGTGTAACGTATAACGTGTAACGTATAACGTGTAACGTATAACGTGTAACGTATAACGTGTAACGTATAACGTGTAACGTATAACGTGTAACGTATAACGTGTAACGTATAACGTGTAACGTATAACGTGTAACGTATAACGTGTAACGTATAACGTGTAACGTATAACGTGTAACGTATAACGTGTAACGTATAACGTGTAACGTATAACGTATAACGTATAACGTATAACGTATAACGTATAACGTATAACGTATAACGTATAACGTATAACGTATAACGTATAACGTACAACGTATAACGTATAACGTATAACGTATAACGTATAACGTATAACGTAGAACGTAGAACGTATAACGAATAACGAATAACGTATAACGTACAACGTATAACGTGTAATGTATAACGTATAACGCATAACGTATATCGTATAACGTATGACGCAAAACATATAACCTGTAACTTATGATGCATAGCCTATACTGTATAACGTACAACGTATAACGTGTAACGTGTAACGTATAACGTATAACGTATAACGTATAACGTATAGCGTATAACGTATAACGTATAACGTATAACGTATAACGTATAACGTATAACGTATAAGGTATAACGTATAACGTATAACGTATAACGTATAACGTATAACGTATAACGTATAACGTATAACGTATAACGTATAACGTTTAACGTGTAACGTATAACGTGTAACGTATAACGTATAACGTGTAACGTATAACGTATAACGTGTAACGTATAACGTATAACGTATAACGTATAACGTATAACGTATAACGTATAACGTATAACGTATAACGTATAACGTATAACGTATAACGTATAACGTATAACGTATAACGTATAACGTATAACGTATAACGTATAACGTATAACGTGTAACGTATAACGTGTAACGTATAACGTATAACGTATAACGTGTAACGTATAACGTATAACGTATAACGTATAACGTGTAACGTATAACGTATAACGTACTACGTATAACGTACTACGTATAACCTATAACGTGTAACGTATAACGTGTAACGTATAACGTATAACGTATAACGTATAACGTATAACGTATAACGTATAACGTATAACGTAGAACGTATAACGTATAACGTATAACGTATAACGTATAACGTATAACGTATAACGTATAACGTATAACGTATAACGTATAACGTATAACGTATAACGTATAACGTATAACGTATAACGTATAACGTATAACGTATAACGTATAACGTATAACGTATAACGTATAACGTATAACGTATAACGTATAACGTATAACGTATAACGTATAACGTACAACGTATAACGTGTAACGTATAACGTATAACGTATAACGTATAACGAATAACGAATAACGTATAACGTACAAGGTATAATGTATAATGTATAACGTATAACGTATAACGTATATCGTATAACGTATAACGCATAACATATAACCTGTAACTTATGATGCATAGCCTATACTGTATAACGTATAACGTATAACGAATAACGTATATCGTATAACGTATGACGCAAAACATATAACCTGAAACTTATGATGCATAGCCTATACTGTATAACGTACAACGTATAACGTGTAACGTATAACGCATAACGTATAACGTATAACGTGTAACGTATAACGTATAACGAATAACGTATAACGTGTAACGTATAACGTGTAACGTTTAACGTGTAACGTATAACGTGTAACGTATAACGTATAACGTGTAACGTATAACGTATAACGTATAACGTATAACGTATAACGTATAACGTATAACGTATAACGTATAACGTATAACGTATAACGTATAACGTATAACGTATAACGTATAACGTATAACGTATAACGTATAACGTATAACGTATAACGTATAACGTATAACGTATAACGTATAACGTATAACGTATAACGTATAACGTATAAGGTATAACGTATACCGTATAACGTATAACGTATAACGTATAACGTGTAACGTATAACGTGTAACGTATAACGTGTAACGTATAACGTGTAACGTATAACGTGTAACGTATAACGTGTAACGTATAACGTGTAACGTATAACGTGTAACGTATAACGTGTAACGTATAACGTGTAACGTATAACGTGTAACGTATAACGTGTAACGTATAACGTGTAACGTATAACGTGTAACGTATAACGTGTAACGTATAACGTGTAACGTATAACGTGTAACGTATAACGTGTAACGTATAACGTGTAACGTATAACGTGTAACGTATAACGTGTAACGTATAACGTGTAACGTATAACGTGTAACGTATAACGTGTAACGTATAACGTGTAACGTATAACGTGTAACGTATAACGTGTAACGTATAACGTGTAACGTATAACGTGTAACGTATAACGTGTAACGTATAACGTGTAACGTATAACGTGTAACGTATAACGTGTAACGTATAACGTGTAACGTATAACGTGTAACGTATAACGTGTAACGTATAACGTGTAACGTATAACGTGTAACGTATAACGTGTAACGTATAACGTGTAACGTATAACGTGTAACGTATAACGTGTAACGTATAACGTGTAACGTATAACGTGTAACGTATAACGTGTAACGTATAACGTGTAACGTATAACGTGTAACGTATAACGTGTAACGTATAACGTGTAACGTATAACGTGTAACGTATAACGTGTAACGTATAACGTGTAACGTATAACGTGTAACGTATAACGTGTAACGTATAACGTGTAACGTATAACGTGTAACGTATAACGTGTAACGTATAACGTGTAACGTATAACGTGTAACGTATAACGTGTAACGTATAACGTGTAACGTATAACGTGTAACGTATAACGTGTAACGTATAACGTGTAACGTATAACGTGTAACGTATAACGTGTAACGTATAACGTGTAACGTATAACGTGTAACGTATAACGTGTAACGTATAACGTGTAACGTATAACGTGTAACGTATAACGTATAACGTATAACGTATAACGTATAACGTATAACGTATAACGTATAACGTATAACGTATAACGTATAACGTATAACGTGTAACGTATAACGTGTAACGTATAACGTGTAACGTATAACGTATAACGTATAACGTGTAACGTATAACGTATAACGTATAACGTATAACGTGTAACGTATAACGTATAACGTACTACGTATAACGTACTACGTATAACCTATAACGTGTAACGTATAACGTGTAACGTATAACGTATAACGTATAACGTATAACGTATAACGTATAACGTATAACGTATAACGTATAACGTATAACGTATAACGTATAACGTATAACGTATAACGTATAACGTATAACGTATAACGTATAACGTATAACGTATAACGTATAACGTATAACGTATAACGTATAACGTATAACGTATAACGTATAACGTATAACGTATAACGTATAACGTATAACGTATAACGTATAACGTATAACGTATAACGTATAACGTATAACGTATAACGTATAACGTATAACGTATAACGTATAACGTATAACGTACAACGTATAACGTGTAACGTATAACGTATAACGTATAACGTATAACGAATAACGAAGAACGTATAACGTACAAGGTATAATGTATAATGTATAACGTATAACGTATAACGTATATCGTATAACGTATAACGCATAACATATAACCTGTAACTTATGATGCATAGCCTATACTGTATAACGTATAACGTATAACGAATAACGTATATCGTATAACGTATGACGCAAAACATATAACCTGTAACTTATGATGCATAGCCTATACTGTATAACGTACAACGTATAACGTGTAACGTATAACGCATAACGTATAACGTATAACGTATAACGTATAACGTATAACGAATAACGTATAACGTGTAACGTATAACGTGTAACGTATAACGTATAACGTATAACGTGTAACGTATAACGTATAACGTATAACGTATAACGTGTAACATATAACGTACAACGTACTACGTATAACGTATAACGTGTAACGTATAACGTGTAACGTATAACGTATAACGTATAACGTATAACGTATAACGTATAACGAATAACGTATAACGTATAACGTATAACGTATAACGTATAACGTATAACGTATAACGTATAACGTGTAACGTATAACGTATAACGTACTACGTATAACGTATAACGTATAACGTATAACGTGTAACGTATAACGTATAACGTATAACGTATAACGTATAACATATAACGTGTAACTTATGATGCATAGCCTATACTGTATAACGTATAACGTATAACGTATAACGTGTAACGTATAACGTATAACGTATAACGTATAACGTATAACGTATAACGTATAACGTATAACGTATAACGTATAACGTATAACATATAACGTATAACTTATGATGCATAGCCTATACTGTATAACGTATAACGTATAACGTATAACGTATAACGTATAACGTATAACGTATAACGTATAACGTATAACGTATAACGTATAACGAATAACGAATAACGTATAACGTACAACGTATAACGTATAATGTATAACGTATAACGTATAACGTATATCGTATAACGTATAACGCATAACATATAACCTGTAACTTATGATGCATAGCGTATACTGTATAACGTATAACGCATAACATATAACGTGTAACTTATGATGCATAGCCTATACTGTATAACGTATAACGTATAACGAATAACGTATATCGTATAACGTATGACGCAAAACATATAACCTGTAACTTATGATGCATAGCCTATACTGTATAACGTACAACGTATAACGTGTAACGTATAACGTATAACGTATAACGTATAACGTATAACGTATAACGTATAACGTATAACGTGTAACGTATAACGTATAATGTATAACGTGTAACGTATAACGTGTAACGTATAACGTGTAACGTATAACGTATAACGTATAACGTATAACGTATAACGTATAACGTATAACGTATAACGTATAACGTATAACGTATAACGTATAACGTATAACGCATAACATATAACGTGTAACTTATGATGCATAGCGTATACTGTATAACGTATAACGCATAAAATATAACGTGTAACTTATGATGCATAGCCTATACTGTATAACGTATAACGTATAACGTATAACGTATAACGTATAACGTATAACGTATAACGTATAACGTATAACGTATAACGTATAACGTATAACGTATAACGTATAACGTATAACGTATAACGTGTAACGTATAACGTATAACGTACTACGTATAACGTACTACGTATAACCTATAACGTGTAACGTATAACGTGTAACGTATAACGTATAACGTATAACGTATAACGTATAACGTATAACGTATAACGTATAACGTATAACGTATAACGTATAACGTATAACGTATAACGTATAACGTATAACGTATAACGTATAACGTATAACGTATAACGTATAACGTATAACGTATAACGTATAACGTATAACGTATAACGTATAACGTATAACGTATAACGTATAACGTATAACGTATAACGTATAACGTATAACGTATAACGTATAACGTATAACGTATAACGTATAACGTATAACGTATAACGTATAACGTATAACGTATAACGTACAACGTATAACGTGTAACGTATAACGTATAACGTATAACGTATAACGAATAACGAAGAACGTATAACGTACAAGGTATAATGTATAATGTATAACGTATAACGTATAACGTATATCGTATAACGTATAACGCATAACATATAACCTGTAACTTATGATGCATAGCCTATACTGTATAACGTATAACGTATAACGAATAACGTATATCGTATAACGTATGACGCAAAACATATAACCTGTAACTTATGATGCATAGCCTATACTGTATAACGTACAACGTATAACGTGTAACGTATAACGCATAACGTATAACGTATAACGTATAACGTATAACGTATAACGAATAACGTATAACGTGTAACGTATAACGTGTAACGTATAACGTATAACGTATAACGTGTAACGTATAACGTATAACGTATAACGTATAACGTGTAACATATAACGTACAACGTACTACGTATAACGTATAACGTGTAACGTATAACGTGTAACGTATAACGTATAACGTATAACGTATAACGTATAACGTATAACGAATAACGTATAACGTATAACGTATAACGTATAACGTATAACGTATAACGTATAACGTATAACGTGTAACGTATAACGTATAACGTACTACGTATAACGTATAACGTATAACGTATAACGTGTAACGTATAACGTATAACGTATAACGTATAACGTATAACATATAACGTGTAACTTATGATGCATAGCCTATACTGTATAACGTATAACGTATAACGTATAACGTGTAACGTATAACGTATAACGTATAACGTATAACGTATAACGTATAACGTATAACGTATAACGTATAACGTATAACGTATAACATATAACGTATAACTTATGATGCATAGCCTATACTGTATAACGTATAACGTATAACGTATAACGTATAACGTATAACGTATAACGTATAACGTATAACGTATAACGTATAACGTATAACGAATAACGAATAACGTATAACGTACAACGTATAACGTATAATGTATAACGTATAACGTATAACGTATATCGTATAACGTATAACGCATAACATATAACCTGTAACTTATGATGCATAGCGTATACTGTATAACGTATAACGCATAACATATAACGTGTAACTTATGATGCATAGCCTATACTGTATAACGTATAACGTATAACGAATAACGTATATCGTATAACGTATGACGCAAAACATATAACCTGTAACTTATGATGCATAGCCTATACTGTATAACGTACAACGTATAACGTGTAACGTATAACGTATAACGTATAACGTATAACGTATAACGTATAACGTATAACGTATAACGTATAACGTATAACGTATAACGTATAACGTATAACGTATAACGTATAACGTGTAACGTGTAACGTGTAACGTATAACGTGTAACGTATAACGTATAACGTATAACGTATAACGTATAACGTATAACGTATAACGTATAACGTATAACGTATAACGTATAACGTATAACGTATAACGTATAACGTATAACGTATAACGTATAACGTATAACGTATAACGTATAACGTATAACGTATAACGTATAACGTATAACGTATAACGTATAACGTATAGCGTATAACGTATAACGTACAACGTATAACGTGTAACGTATAACGTATAACGTATAACGTATAACGAATAACGAATAACGTATAACGTACAACGTATAATGTATAATGTATAACGTATAACGTATAACGTATATCGTATAACGTATAACGCATAACATATAACCTGTAACTTATGATGCATAGCGTATACTGTATAACGTATAACGCATAACATATAACGTGTAACTTATGATGCATAGCCTATACTGTATAACGTATAACGTATAACGTATAACGTATAACGTATAACGTATAACGTGTAACGTATAACGTATAACGTATAACGTATAACGTATAACGTATAACGTATAACGTATAACGTGTAACGTATAACGTATAACGTATAACGTGTAACGTATAACGTATAACGTATAACGTATAACGTGTAACGTATAACGTATAACGTACTACGTATAATGTATAACGTATAACGTACAACGTATAATGTATAATGTATAACGTATAACGTATAACGTATATCGTATAACGTATAACGCATAACATATAACCTGTAACTTATGATGCATAGCGTATACTGTATAACGTATAACGCATAACATATAACGTGTAACTTATGATGCATAGCCTATACTGTATAACGTATAACGTATAACGAATAACGTATATCGTATAACGTATGACGCAAAATATATAACCTGTAACTTATGATGCATAGCCTATACTGTATAACGTACAACGTATAACGTGTAACGTATAACGCATAACGTATAACGTATAACGTATAACGTATAGCGTATAACGTATAACGTATAACGTATAACGTATAACGTATAACGTATAACGTATAACGTATAACGTGTAACGTATAACGTGTAACGTATAACGTGTAACGTATAACGTGTAACGTATAACGTGTAACGTATGACGTGTAACGTATAACGTGTAACGTATAACGTGTAACGTATAACGTGTAACGTATAACGTGTAACGTATAACGTGTAACGTTTAACGTGTAACGTATAACGTGTAACGTATAACGTGTAACGTATAACGTGTAACGTATAACGTGTAACGTATAACGTGTAACGTATAACGTGTAACGTATAACGTGTAACGTATAACGTGTAACGTATAACGTGTAACGTATAACGTGTAACGTATAACGTGTAACGTGTAACGTGTAACGTGTAACGTGTAACGTGTAACGTATAACGTGTAACGTATAACGTGTAACGTATAACGTGTAACGTATAACGTGTAACGTATAACGTGTAACGTATAACGTGTAACGTATAACGTATAACGTATAACGTATAACGTATAACGTATAACGTATAACGTATAACGTATAACGTATAACGCATAACATATAACGTGCAACTTATGATGCATAGCGTATACTGTATAACGTATAACGCATAAAATATAACGTGTAACTTATGATGCATAGCCTATACTGTATAACGTATAACGTATAACGTATAACGTATAACGTATAACGTATAACGTATAACGTATAACGTATAACGTATAACGTATAACGTATAACGTATAACGTATAACGTATAACGTATAACGTATAACGTATAACGTATAACGTGTAACGTATAACGTGTAACGTATAACGTGTAACGTATAACGTGTAACGTATAACGTATAACGTATAACGTATAACGTATAACGTATAACGTATAACGTATAACGTATAACGTTTAACGTGTAACGTATAACGTGTAACGTATAACGTATAACGTGTAACGTATAACGTATAACGTATAACGTATAACGTATAACGTATAACGTATAACGTATAACGTATAACGTATAACGTATAACGTATAACGTATAACGTATAACGTATAACGTATAACGTATAACGTATAAATATAACGTATAACGTATAACGTATAACGTATAACGTATAACGTATAACGTATACCGTATAACGTATAACGTATAACGTATAACGTATAACGTATAACGTATAACGTATAACGTATAACGTATAACGGATAACGTATAACGTATAACGTATAACGTATAACGTATAACGTATAACGTATAACGTATAACGTATAACGTATAACGTATAACGTATAACGTATAACGTATAACGTATAACGTATAACGTATAACGTATAACGTATAACGTATAACGTATAACGTATAACGTATAACGTATAACGTATAACGTATAACGTATAACGTATAACGTATAACGTATAACGTATAACGTATAACGTATAACGTATAACGTATAACGTATAACGTATAACGTATAACGTATAACGTATAACGTATAACGTATAACGTATAACGTATAACGTATAACGTATAACGTATAACGTATAACGTATAACGTATAACGTATAACGTATAACGTATAACGTATAACGTATAACGTATAACGTGTAACGTATAACGTATAACGTATAACGTATAACGTGTAACGTATAACGTATAACGTACTACGTATAACGTATAACGTATAACGTATAACGTGTAACGTATAACGTATAACGTAAAACGTATGACGTATAACATATAACGTGTAACTTATGATGCATAGCCTATACTGTATAACGTATAACGTATAACGTATAACGTGTAACGTATAACGTATAACGTATAACGTATAACGTATAACGTATAACGTATAACGCATAACGTATAACGTATAACGTATAACGTATAACGTGTAACGTATAACGTATAACGTACTACGTATAACGTATAACGTGTAACGTATAACGTGTAACGTATAACGTATAACGTATAACGTATAACGTGTAACGTATAACGTATAACGTACTACGTATAACGTATAACGTGTAACGTATAACGTGTAACGTATAACGTATAACGTATAACGTATAACGTATAACGTATAACATATAACGTGTAACTTATGATGCATAGCCTATACTGTATAACGTATAACGTATAACGTATAACGTGTAACGTATAACGTATAACGTATAACGTATAACGTATAACGTATAACGTATAACGTATAACGTATAACGTATAACGTATAACGTATAACGTATAACGTATAACGTACAACGTATAACGTATAACGTATAACGTATAACGTATAACGAATAACGAATAACGTATAACGTACAACGTATAATGTATAATGTATAACGTATAACGTATAACGTATATCGTATAACGTATAACGCATAACATATAACCTGTAACTTATGATGCATAGCGTATAATGTATAGTGTATAACGTATAACGTATAACGTATATCGTATAACGTATAACGCATAACATATAACCTGTAACTTATGATGCATAGCGTATACTGTATAACGTATAACGCATAACATATAACGTGTAACTTATGATGCATAGCCTATACTGTATAACGTATAACGTATAACGAATAACGTATATCGTATAACGTATGACGCAAAACATATAACCTGTAACTTATGATGCATAGCCTATACTGTATAACGTATAACGTATAACGTATAACGTATAACGTATAACGTATAACGTATAACGTATAACGTATAACGTATAACGTATAACGTATAACGTATAACGTATAACGTATAACGTATAACGTATAACGTATAACGTATAACGTATAACGTATAACGTATAACGTATAACGTATAACGTATAGCGTGTAACGTATAACGTATAACGTATAACGTGTAACGTATAACGTATAACGTATAACGTATAACGTGTAACGTATAACGTATAACGTACTACGTATAACGTATAACGTATAACGTATAACGTGTAACGTATACCGTATAACGTAAAACGTATAACGTATAACATATAACGTGTAACTTATGATGCATAGCCTATACTGTATAACGTATAACGTATAACGTATAACGTATAACGTATAACGTATAACGTATAACGTATAACGTATAACGTATAACGTATAACGTATAACGTGTAACGTATAACGTATAACGTATAACGTATAACGTATAACGTATAACGTATAACGTATAACGTATAACGTGTAACGTATAACGTGTAACGTATAACGTATAACGTATAACGTATAACGTATAACGTATAACGTATAACGTGTAACGTATAACGTGTAACGTATAACGTATAACGTATAACGTGTAACGTATAACGTATAACGTATAACGTATAACGTGTAACGTATAACGTATAACGTACTACGTATAACGTATAACGTGTAACGTATAACGTGTAACGTATAACGTATAACGTATAACGTATAACGTATAACGTATAACGTATAACGTATAACGTATAACGTATAACGTATAACGTATAACGTATAACGTATAACGTATAACGTATAACGTGTAACGTATAACGTATAACGTACTACGTATAACGTATAACGTATAACGTATAACGTGTAACGTATAACGTATAACGTATAACGTATAACGTATAACATATAACGTGTAACTTATGATGCATAGCCTATACTGTATAACGTATAACGTATAACGTATAACGTATAACGTATAACGTATAACGTATAACGTATAACGTATAACGTATAACGTATAACGTATAACGAATAACGAATAACGTATAACGTACAACGTATAACGTATAATGTATAACGTATAACGTATAACGTATATCGTATAACGTATAACGCATAACATATAACCTGTAACTTATGATGCATAGCGTATACTGTATAACGTATGACGCATAACATATAACGTGTAACTTATGATGCATAGCCTATACTGTATAACGTATAACGTATAACGTATAGCGTATAACGTATAACGTATAACGTATAACGTATAACGTATAACGTATAACGTATAACGTATAGCGTATAACGTATAACGTATAGCGTATAACGTATAACGTATAACGTATAACGTATTACGTATAACGTATAACGTACAACGTATAACGTATAACAAGTAACGTATAACGTGAAACGTATAACGTGTAACGTATAACGTGTAACGTATAACGTGTAACGTATAACGTGTAACGTATAACGTATAACGTATAACGTATAACGTATAACGTGTAACGTATAACGTATAACGTATAACGTATAACGTATAACGTATAACGTATAACGTATAACGTATAACGTATAACGCATAACATATAACGTGCAACTTATGATGCATAGCGTATACTGTATAACGTATAACGCATAAAATATAACGTGTAACTTATGATGCATAGCCTATACTGTATAACGTATAACGTATAACGTATAACGTATAACGTATAACGTATAACGTATAACGTATAACGTATAACGTATAACGTATAACGTATAACGTATAACGTATAACGTATAACGTATAACGTATAACGTATAACGTATAACGTATAACGTATAACGTATAACGTATAACGTATAACGTGTAACGTATAACGTGTAACGTATAACGTGTAACGTATAACGTATAACGTATAACGTATAACGTATAACGTATAACGTATAACGTATAACGTATAACGTATAACGTTTAACGTGTAACGTATAACGTGTAACATATAACGTATAACGTGTAACGTATAACGTATAACGTATAACGTATAACGTATAACGTATAACGTATAACGTATAACGTATAATGTATAACGTATAACGTATAACGTATAACGTATAACGTATAACGTATAACGTATAACGTATAACGTATAAATATAACGTATAACGTATAACGTATAACGTATAACGTATAACGTATAACGTATAACGTATAACGTATAACGTATAACGTATAACGTATAACGTATAACGTATAACGTATAACGTATAACGTATAACGTATAACGTATAACGTATAACGTATAACGTGTAACGTATAACGTATAACGTATAACGTATAACGTATAACGTGTAACGTATAACGTATAACGTACTACGTATAACGTATAACGTATAACGTATAACGTGTAACGTATAACGTATAACGTAAAACGTATAACGTATAACATATAACGTGTAACTTATGATGCATAGCCTATACTGTATAACGTATAACGTATAACGTATAACGTGTAACGTATAACGTATAACGTATAACGTATAACGTATAACGTATAACGTATAACGTATAACGTATAACGTATAACGTATAACGTATAACGTATAACGTATAACGTGTAACGTATAGCGTATAACGTACTACGTATAACGTATATCGTGTAACGTATAACGTGTAACGTATAACGTATAACGTATAACGTATAACGTGTAACGTATAACGTATAACGTACTACGTATAACGTATAACGTGTAACGTATAACGTATAACGTATAACGTATAACGTATAACGTATAACGTATAACGTATAACGTATAACGTATAACGTACAACGTATAACGTATAACGTATAACGTATAACGTATAACGTATAACGAATAACGAATAACGTATAACGTACAACGTATAATGTATAACGTATAACGTATAACGTATAACGTATATCGTATAACGTATAACGCATAACATATAACCTGTAACTTATGATGCATAGCGTATAATGTATAATGTATAACGTATAACGTATAACGTATATCGTATAACGTATAACGCATAACATATAACCTGTAACTTATGATGCATAGCGTATACTGTATAACGTATAACGCATAACATATAACGTGTAACTTATGATGCATAGCCTATACTGTATAACGTATAACGTATAACGAATAACGTATATCGTATAACGTATGACGCAAAACATATAACCTGTAACTTATGATGCATAGCCTATACTGTATAACGTATAACGTATAACGTAAAACGTATAACGTATAACGTATAACGTATAACGTATAACGTATAACGCACAACGTATAACGTATAACGTATAACGTATAACGTATAACGTATAACGTATAACGTATAACGTATAACGTATAACGTATAACGTATAACGTATAACGCATAACGTATAGCGTATAACGTATAACGTATAACGTATAACGTATAACGTATAACGTATAACGTATAACGTATAACGTATAACGTATAACGTATAACGTATAACGAATAACGAATAACGTATAACGTACAACGTATAACGTATAATGTATAACGTATAACGTGTAACGTATAACGTGTAACGTATAACGTATAACGTATAACGTATAACGTATAACGTATAACGTATAACGTATAACGTATAACGTATAACGTATAACGTATAACGTGTAACGTATAACGTATAACG
>NW_027479827.1:0-61964 GCF_051014685.1 Ptiloglossa arizonensis
GTTAACGTATAACGTATAACGTATAACGTATAACGTATAACGTATAACGTATAACGTATAACGTATAACGTATAACGTATAACGTATAACGTATAACGTATAACGTATAACGTATAACGTATAACGTATAACGTATAACGTATAACGTATAACGTATAACGTATAACGTATAACGTATAACGTATAACGTATAACGTATAACGTATAACGTATAACGTATAACGTATAACGTATAACGTATAACGTATAACGTATAACGTATAACGTATAACGTATAACGTATAACGTATAACGTATAACGTATAACGTATAACGTATAACGTATAACGTATAACGTATAACGTATAACGTATAACGTATAACGTATAACGTATAACGTATAACGTATAACGTATAACGTATAACGTATAACGTATAACGTATAACGTATAACGTATAACGTATAACGTATAACGTATAACGTATAACGTATTACATATTACATATAACGTATAACGTACAACGTATAACGTATAACATATAACGTCTAACGTTTAACGTATAACGTACAACGTATAACGTATAACGTATAACGTATAACGTATCACGTATAACGTATAACGTATGACGTATCACCTATAAGGTATGACCTATAACGCATTACGTATAGCGTATAACGCATAACATATAACGTATAACGTATAACGTATAACGTATAACGTATAAAGTATAACGTATAACGTATAACGTGTAACGTATAACGTATATCCTATAACGCATAACGTATAGCGTATAACGCATAACGTATAACGTATAACGTATAAGGTATAACGTATAACGTATAACGTCTAACGTTTAACGTATAACGTACAACGTATAACGTATAACGTATAACGTATAACGTATAACGTATCACGTATAACGTATAACGTATAACGTATGACGTATCACGTATAAGGTATGACCTATAACGCATTACGTATAGCGTATAACGCATAACATATAACGTATAACGTATAACGTATAACGTATAACGTGTAACGTATAAAGTATAACGTATAAAGTATAACGTGTAACGTATAACGTATATCCTATAACGCATAACGTATAGCGTATAACGCATAACGTATAACGTATAACGTATAACGTATAACGTCTAACGTTTAACGTATAACGTACAACGTATTACATATTACATATAACGTATAACGTACAACGTATAACGTATAACATATAACGTCTAACGTTTAACGTATAACGTACAACGTATAACGTATAACGTATAACGTATAACGTATAAAGTATAACGTAGAACGTATAACGTGTAACGTATAACGTATATCCTATAACGCATAACGTATAGCGTATAAACGCATAACGTATAACGTATAACGTATAACGTATGACGTATCACGTATAAGGTATGACCTATAACGCATTACGTATAGCGTATAACGCATAACATATAACATATAACATATAACGTATAACGTATAACGTATAACGTATAAAGTATAACGTAGAACGTATAACGTGTAACGTATAACGTATATCCTATAACGCATAACGTATAGCGTATAACGCATAACGTATAACGTATAACGTATAACGTATAAGGTCTAACGTTTAACGTATAACGTATAACGTACAACGTATAACGTATAACGTATAACGTATAACATATAACGTATAACGTATAACGTATAACGTATAACGTATAACGTATAAAGTATATCGTATAACGTATAACGTATAACGTATAACGTATAACGTATAACGTATATCCTATAACACATAACGTATAGCGTATAACGCATAACGTATAACGTATAACGTATAACGCATAACGTATAACGTATAACGTATAACGTATAACGTATAACGTATAACGTATAACGTATAACGAATAACGTAAAACGTAAAACGTATTACATATTACGTGTAACGAGTAACGTATAACGTATAACGTATAACGTATAACGTATAACGAATAACGTATAACGTATAACGTGTAACGTATAACGTATATCCTATAACGCATAACGTATAGCGTATAACGCATAACGTATAACGTATAACGTATAACGTATAACGTCTAACGTTTAACGTATAACGTACAACGTATAACGTATAACGTATAACGTATAACGTATAACGTATCACGTATAACGTATAACGTATCACGTATGACGTATCACGTATAAGGTATGACCTATAACGCATTACGTATAGCGTATAAAGCATAACATATAACGTATAACGTATAACGTATAACGTATAACGTATAACGTATAACGTATAACGTATAAAGTATAACGTATAACGTATAACGTGTAACGTATAACGTATATCCTATAACGCATAACGTATAGCGTATAAAGCATAACATATAACGTATAACGTATAACGTATAACGTATAACGTATAACGTAGAACGTATCACGTATAACGTATAACGTATAACGTATGACGTATCACGTATAAGGTATGACCTATAACGCATTACGTATAGCGTATAACGCATAACATATAACGTATAACGTATAACGTATAACGTATAACGTATAAAGTATAACGTATAACGTATAACGTGTAACGTATAACGTATATCCTATAACGCATAACGTATAGCGTATAACGCATAACGTATAACGTATAACGTATAACGTATAACGTCTAACGTTTAACGTATAACGTACAACGTATAACGTATAACGTATAACGTATAACATATAACGTATAACGTATAACGCATAACGTATAACGCATAACGTATAACGTATAACGTATAACGCGTAACGAATAACGTATAACGTATAACGTATAACGTATAACGTATAACGTATAACGTATAACGTATAACGTATAACGTATAACGTATAACGTACAACGTATAACGTATAACGTATAACGTATAACGTATAACGTATAACGTATCACGTATAACGTATAACGTATGACGTATCACGTATAAGGTATGACCTATAACGCATTACGTATAGCGTATAACGCATAACGTATACCGTATAACGTATAATGTCAAACGTATAACGTATAACGTATAACGTATAACGTATAACGCATAACGTATAACGTATACCGTATAACGTATAACGTCAAACGTATAACGTATAACGTATAACGTATAACGTATAACGTATAACGTATAACGTATAACGTATAACGTATAACGTATAACGTATAACGTATAACTTATAACGTAAAACGTATCACATATTACGTATAACGAGTAACGTATAACGTATAACGTATAACGTATAACGTATAACGCGTAACGAATAACGTATAACGTATAACGTATAACGTATAACGTATAACGTATAACGTATAACGTATAACGTATAACGTATAACGTATAACGTATAACGTATAACGTATAACGTATAACGTATGACGTATAACGTATAACGTATAACGTATAACGTATAACGTATAACGTATAACGTATTACGTATAACGTATAACGAATAACGTATAACGTATAACGTATAACGTATAATGGATAACGTATAACGTATAACGCATAACGCATAATGTATAACGCATAACGTATAACGTATAACGTATAACGCGTAACGAATAACGTATAACGTATAACGTATAACGTATAACGTATAACGTATAACGTATAACGTATAACGTATAACGTATAACGTATAACGTATAACGTATAACGTATAACGTATAACGTATAACGACAAACGTATAACGTATAACGTATAACGTATAACGTATAACGTATAACGTATAACGTATAACGTATAACGTATAACGCATAACGTATAACGTATAACGTATAACGTATAACTTATAACGTGTAACGTATAACGTATAACGTGTAACGTATAACGTATAACGTATAACGTATTACGTATTACGTATAAACTATAACGTCTAACGTATAACGTATAACGTATAACGTATAACGTATAACGTATAACGTATAACGTATAACGTATAACGTATAACGTATAACGTATAACGTATAACGTATAACGTATAACGCATAACGTATAACGTATAACGTATAACGTATAACTTATAACGTGTAACGTATAACGTATAACGTATAACGTATAACGTATAACGTATAACGTATCACGTATAACGTATAACGTATGACGTATCACGTATAAGGTATGACCTATAACGCATTACGTATAGCGTATAACGCATAACGTATACCGTACAACGTATAACGTCAAACGTATAACGTATAACGTATAACGTATAACGTATAACGTATAACGCATAACGTATAACGTATACCGTATAACGTATAACGTCAAACGTATAACGTATAACGTATAACGTATAACGTATAACGTATAACGTATAACGTATAACGTATAACGTATAACGTATAACGTATAACGTATAACGTATAACGTATAACGTATGACGTATAACGTATAACGTATAACGTATAACCTATAACGTATAACGTATAACGTATAACGTATAACGTATAACGTATAACGTATAACGTATAACGTATAACGTATAACGTATAACGTATAACGTATAACGTATAACGTATAACGTATAACGTATAACGTATAACGTATAACGTATAACGTATAACGTATAACGTATAACGTCTAACGTTTAACGTATAACGTACAACGTATAACGTATAACGTTTAACGTATAACATATAACGTATAACGTATAACGTATAACGTATAACGTATAAAGTATATCGTATAACGTATAACGTATAACGTATAACGAATAATGTATAACGTATAACGTATAACGTATAACATATGGCGTATCACGTATAAGGTATGACCTATAACGCATAACGTATAGCGTATAACGCATAACGTATAACGTATAACGTATAACGTATAACGTATAACGTATAACGAATAACGTATAACGTATAACGTATAACGTATAACGTATAACGTATAACGTATAACGTATAACGTATAACGTATAACGTATAACGTATAACGTATAACGTATAACGTATAACGTATAACGTATAACGTATAACGTATAACGTATAACGTATAACGTATAACGTATAACGTATAACGTATAACGTATAACGTATAACGTATGACGTATAACGTATAACGTATAAGGTATAACGTAATAACGTATAACGTATAACGTATAACGTATAACGTATAACGTATAACGTATAACGTATAACGTATAACGTATAACGTATAACGTATAACGTATAACGTATAACGTATAACGTATAACGTATAACGTATAACGTATAACGTATAACATATAACGTATAACGTATAACGTACAACGTATAACGTATAAGGTATAACGTATAACGTATAACGTATAACGTATAACGTATAACGTATAACGTCTAACGTTTAACGTATAACGTACAACGTATAACGTATAACGTTTAACGTATAACATATAACGTATAACGTATAACGTATAACGTATGACGTATAAAGTATATCGTATAACGTATAACGTATAACGTATAACGTATAACGTATATCCTATAACACATAACGTATAGCGTATAACGCATAACGTATAACGTATAACGTATAACGTATAACGTATAACGTATAACGTATAACGTATAACGAATAACGTAAAATGTAAAACGTATTACATATTACGTGTAACGAGTAACGTATAACGTATAAAGTATAACGTATAACGTATAACGTGTAACGTATAACGTATATCCTATAACGCATAACGTATAGCGTATAACGCATAACGTATAACGTATAACGTATAACTTATAACGTATAACGTATAACGTATAACGTATAACGTATAACGTATAACGTATAACGTATAACGTATAACGTATAACGTATAACGTATAACGTATAACGTATAACGTACAACGTATAACGTATAACGTATAACGTATAACGAATAACGTATAACGTATAACGTATAACGTATAACGTATAACTTATAACGTGTAACGTATAACGTATAACGTGTAACGTATAACGTATAACGTATAACGTATTACGTATTACGTATAAACTATAACGTCTAACGTATAACGTATAACGTTTAACGTATAACGTACAACGTATAACGTATAATGTATAACGTATAACGTATAACGTATCACGGATAACGTATAACGTATAACGTATAACGTATAACGTATAACGTATAGCGTATAACGTATAACGTATAACGTATAACGTATAACGTTTAACGTATAACGTATAACGTATAACGTATAACGTATAACGTATAACGTATAACGTATAACGTATAACGTATAACGTATAACGTATAACGTATAACGTATAACGTATAACGAATAACGTATAACGTATAACGTATAACGTATGACGTATCACGTATAAGGTATGACCTATAACGTATAACGTATAACGTATAACTTATAACGTATAACGTATAACGTATAACGTATAACGTATAACGTATAACGTATAACGTATAACGTATAACGTATAACGTATAACGTATAACGTATAACGAATAACGTATAACGTATAACGTATAACGTATAACGTATAACGTATAACGTATAACGTATAACGTAAAACGTATAACGTATAACGTATAACGTATAACGTATAACGTATAACGTATAACGTATAACGTATAACGTATAACGTATAACGTATAACGTATAACGTATAACGTATAACGTATAACGTATAACGTATAACGTATAACGTATAACGTTTAACGTATAACGTACAACGTATAACGTATAACGTATAACGTATAACGTATAACGTATAACGTATAACGTATATCCTATAACGCATAACGTATAGCGTATAACGCATAACGTATAACGTATAACGTATAACGTATAACGTATAACGTATAACGTATAACGTATAACGTATAACGTATAACGTATAACGTAGAACGTAGAACGTATAACGTACAACGTATAACGTACAACGTATAACGTACAACGTATAACGTACAACGTATAACGTACAACGTATAACGTAGAACGTATAACGTATAACGTATAACGTATAACGTATAACATATAACGTATAACGTATAACGTATAACGTATAACGTATAACGTATAACGTATAACGTATAACGTATAACGTATAACGTATAACGTATAACGTATAACGTATAACGAATAATGTATAACGTATAACGTATAACGTATAACATATGGCGTATCACGTATAAGGTATGACCTATAACGCATAACGTATAGCGTATAACGCATAACGTATAACGTATA
Source organism: Ptiloglossa arizonensis (assembly GCF_051014685.1). Classification (NCBI taxonomy): domain Eukaryota; kingdom Metazoa; phylum Arthropoda; class Insecta; order Hymenoptera; family Colletidae; genus Ptiloglossa; species Ptiloglossa arizonensis. The sequence continues at coordinate 7,217 of NW_027479827.1, forward strand.
ACGTATAACGTATAACGTATAACGTATAACGTATAACGTATAACGTATAACGTATAACGTATAACGTATAACGTATAACGTATAACGTATGACGTATAACGTATAACGTATAAGGTATAACGTATAACGTATAACGTATAACGTATAACGTATAACGTATAACGTATAACGTATAACGTATAACGTATAACGTATAACGTATAACGTATAACGTATAACGTATAACGTATAACGTATAACGTATAACGTATAACGTATAACGTATAACGTATAACGTATAACGTATAACATATAACGTATAACGTATAACGTACAACGTATAACGTATAAGGTATAACGTATAACGTATAACGTATAACGTATAACGTATAACGTATAACGTCTAACGTTTAACGTATAACGTACAACGTATAACGTATAACGTTTAACGTATAACATATAACGTATAACGTATAACGTATAACGTATAACGTATAAAGTATATCGTATAACGTATAACGTATAACGTATAACGAATAATGTATAACGTATAACGTATAACGTATAACGAATAACGTATAACGTATAACGTATAACATATAACGTATAACGTATAACGTATAACGTATAACGTATAACGTATAACGTATAACGTATAACGTATAACGTATAACGTATAACGTATAACGTATAACGTATAACGTATGACGTATAACGTATAACGTATAAGGTATAACGTATAACGTATAACGTATAACGTATAACGTATAACGTATAACGTATAACGTATAACGTATAACGTATAACGTATAACGTATAACGTATAACGTATAACGTATAACGTATAACGTATAACGTATAACGTATAACGTATAACGTATAACGTATAACGTATAACGTATAACGTATAACGTATAACGTATAACGTACAACGTATAACGTATAAGGTATAACGTATAACGTATAACGTATAACGTATAACGTATAACGTATAACGTCTAACGTTTAACGTATAACGTACAACGTATAACGTATAACGTTTAACGTATAACATATAACGTATAACGTATAACGTATAACGTATAACGTATAAAGTATATCGTATAACGTATAACGTATAACGTATAACGAATAATGTATAACGTATAACGTATAACGTATAACGTATAACGAATAACGTATAACGTATAACGTATAACGTATAACGTATAACGTATAACGTATAACGTATAACGTATAACGTATAACGTATAACGTATAACGTATAACGTATAACGTATAACGTATAACGTATAACGTATAACGTATAACGTATAACGTATAACGTATAACGTATAACGTATAACGTATGACGTATAACGTATAACGTATAAGGTATAACGTATAACGTATAACGTATAACGTATAACGTATAACGTATAACGTATAACGTATAACGTATAACGTATAACGTATAACGTATAACGTATAACGTATAACGTATAACGTATAACGTATAACGTATAACGTATAACGTATAACATATAACGTATAACGTATAACGTACAACGTATAACGTATAAGGTATAACGTATAACGTATAACGTATAACGTATAACGTATAACGTATAACGTCTAACGTTTAACGTATAACGTACAACGTATAACGTATAACGTTTAACGTATAACATATAACGTATAACGTATAACGTATAACGTATAACGTATAACGTATAAAGTATATCGTATAACGTATAACGTATAACGTATAACGTATAACGTATATCCTATAACACATAACGTATAGCGAATAACGCATAACGTATAACGTATAACGTATAACGTATAACGTATAACGTATAACGTATAACGTATAACGAATAACGTAAAATGTAAAACGTATTACATATTACGTGTAACGAGTAACGTATAACGTATAAAGTATAACGTATAACGTATAACGTGTAACGTATAACGTATATCCTATAACGCATAACGTATAGCGTATAACGCATAACGTATAACGTATAACGTATAACTTATAACGTATAACGTATAACGTATAACGTATAACGTATAACGTATAACGTATAACGTATAACGTATAACGTATAACGTATAACGTATAACGTATAACGTACAACGTATAACGTATAACGTATAACGTATAACGAATAACGTATAACGTATAACGTATAACGTATAACGTATAACTTATAACGTGTAACGTATAACGTATAACGTGTAACGTATAACGTATAACGTATAACGTATTACGTATTACGTATAAACTATAACGTCTAACGTATAACGTATAACGTTTAACGTATAACGTACAACGTATAACGTATAATGTATAACGTATAACGTATAACGTATCACGATAACGTATAACGTATGACGTATCACGTATAAGGTATGAGCTATAACGCATTACGTATAGCGTATAACGCATAACGTATAACGATAACGTATAACGTATAACGTATAACGTATAACGTATAACGTATAACGTATAACGTATAACGAATAACGTATAACGAAAACGTATAACGTAAAACGTATAACGTATAACGTATAACGTATAACGTATAACGTATAACGTATAACGTATAACGTATAACGCATAACGTATAACGCATAACGTATAACGCATAACGTATAACGCATAACGTATAACGCATAACGTATAACGCATAACGTATAACGCATAACGTATAACGCATAACGTATAACGCATAACGTATAACGCATAACGTATAACGCATAACGTATAACGCATAACGTATAACGCATAACGTATAACGTATAACGTATAACGTATAACGTATAACGTATAACGTATAACTTATAACGTATAACGTATAACGTATAACGTATAACGTATAACGTATAACGTATAACGTATAACGTATAACGTATAACGTATATAACGTATAACGTATAACGTATAACGTATAACGTATAGCGTATAACGTATAACGTATAACGTATAACGTATAACGTTAACGTATAACGTATAACGTATAACGTATAACGTATAACGTATAACGTATAACGTATAACGTATAACGTATAACGTATAACGTATAACGTATAACGTATAACGTATAACGTATAACGTATAACGTATAACGTATAACGTATAACGTATAACGTATAACGCATAACGTATAACGTATAACGTATGACGTATAACGTATAACGTATAAGGTATAACGTATAACGTATAACGTATAACGTATAACGTATAACGTATAACGTATAACGTATAACGTATAACGTATAACGTATAACGTATAACGTATAACGTATAACGTATAACGTATAACGTATAACGTATAACGTATAACATATAACGTATAACGTATAACGTACAACGTATAACGTATAAGGTATAACGTATAACGTATAACGTATAACGTATAACGTATAACGTATAACGTCTAACGTTTAACGTATAACGTACAACGTATAACGTATAACGTTTAACGTATATAACATATAACGTATAACGTATAACGTATAACGTATAACGTATAAAGTATATCGTATAACGTATAACGTATAACGTATAACGTATAACGTATATCCTATAACACATAACGTATAGCGTATAACGCATAACGTATAACGTATAACGTATAACGTATAACGTATAACGTATAACGTATAACGTATAACGAATAACGTAAAATGTAAAACGTATTACATATTACGTGTAACGAGTAACGTATAACGTATAAAGTATAACGTATAACGTATAACGTGCAACGTATAACGTATATCCTATAACGCATAACGTATAGCGTATAACGCATAACGTATAACGTATGACGTATAACTTATAACGTATAACGTATAACGTATAACGTATAACGTATAACGTATAACGTATAACGTATAACGTATAACGTATAACGTATAACGTATAACGTATAACGTATAACGTACAACGTATAACGTATAACGTATAACGTATAACGAATAACGTATAACGTATAACGTATAACGTATAACGTATAACGTATAACTTATAACGTGTAACGTATAACGTATAACGTGTAACGTATAACGTATAACGTATTACGTATTACGTATAAACTATAACGTCTAACGTATAACGTATAACGTTTAACGTATAACGTACAACGTATAACGTATAACGTATAACGTATAACGTATAACGTATAACGTATCACGGATAACGTATAACGTATGACATATCACGTATAAGGTATGAGCTATAACGCATTACGTATAGCGTATAACGCATAATGTATAACGTATAACGTATAACGTATAACGTATAACGTATAACGTATAACGTGTAACGTATAACGTATAACGTATAACGAATAACGTATAACGAATAACGTATAACGTATAACGTATAACGTATAACGTATAACGTATAACGTATAACGTATAACGTATAACGCATAACGTATAACGCATAACGTATAACGCATAACGTATAACGCATAACGTATAACGCATAACGTATAACGCATAACGTATAACGTATAACGTATAACGACAAACGTATAACGTATAACGTATAACGTATAACGTATAACGTATAACGTATAACGCATAACGTATAACGCATAACGTATAACGCATAACGTATAACGCATAACGTATAACGCATAACGTATAACGCATAACGTATAACGCATAACGTATAACGCATAACGTATAACGCATAACGTATAACGCATAACGTATAACGCATAACGTATAACGCATAACGTATAACGCATAACGTATAACGCATAACGTATAACGCATAACGTATAACGCATAACGTATAACGCATAACGTATAACGTATAACGTATAACGTATAACGTATAACGTATAACGTATAACGTATAACGTATAACGTATAACGTATAACGTATAACGTATAACGTATAACGTATAACGTATAACGTATAACGTATAACGTATAACGTATAACGTATTATATAACAGTATAACGTATAACGTATAACGTATAACGTATAACGTATAACGTATAACGTATAACGTATAACGTATAACGTATAACGTATAACGTACACGATAACGTATAACATATAACGTCTAACGTTTAACGTATAACGTACAACGTATAACGTATAACGTATAACGTATAACGTATAACGTATAACGTATCACGTATAACGTATAACGTATGACGTATCACGTATAAGGTATGACATATAACGCATTACGTATAGCGTATAACGCATAATGTATAACGTATAACGTATAACGTATAACGTATAACGTATAACTTATAACGTATAACGTATAACGTATAACGTATAACGTATAACGTATAAACGTATAACGTATAACGTATAACGTATAACGTATAACGTATAACGTATAACGTATAACGTATAACGTATAACGTATAACGTATAACGTATAACGTATAACGTATAACGTATAACGTATAACGTATAACGTATAACGTATAACGTATAACGTATAACGTGTAACGTATAACGTATAACGTATAACTAATTACGTATTACGTATAAACTATAACGTCTAACGTATAACGTATAACGTTTAACGTATAACGTACAACGTATAACGTATAACGTATAACGTATAACGTATAACGTATCACGTATAACGTATAACGTATGACGTATCACGTATAAGATATGAGCTATAACGCATTACGTATAGCGTATAACGCATAATGTATAACGTATAACGTATAACGTATAACGTATAACTTATAACGTATAACGTATAACGTATAACGTATAACGTATAACGTATAACTACGTATAACGTATAACGTATAACGTATAACGTATAACGTATAACGTATAACGTATAACGTATAAACGATAACGTATAACGTATAACGTATAACGTATAACGTATAACGTATAACGTATAACGTATAACGTATAACGTATAACGTATAACGTATAACGTATAACGTATAACGTATAACGTATAACGTATAACGTATAACGTATAACGTATAACGTATAAGGTATAACGTATAACGTATAACGTATAACGTGTAACGTATAACGTATAACGTATAACGTATACGTATAACGTATAACGTATAACGTATAACGTATAACGTATAACGTATAACTTATAACGTAAAACGTATTACATATTACGTATAACGAGTAACGTATAACATATAACGTATAACGTATAACGTATAACGTATAACGTATAACGAATAACGTATAGCGTATAACGTATAACGTATAACCTATAACGTATAACGTATAACGTATAACGTATAACGTATAACGTATGACGTATAACGTATAACGTATAACGTATAACGTATAACGTATAACGTATAACGTATAACGTATACGTATAACGTATTACGTATAACGTATAACGAATAACGTATAACGTATAACGTATAACGTATAACGTATAACGTATAACGTATAACGTATAACGCATAACGTATAACGCATAACGTATAACGTATAACGTATAACGCGTAACGAATAACGTTATAACGTATAACGTATAACGTATAACGTATAACGTATAACGTATAACGTATAACGTATAACGTATAACGTAAAACGTATAACGTATAACGTATAACGACAAACGTATAACGTATAACGTATAACGTATAACGTATAAACGTATAACGTATAACGTATAACGTATAACGTATAACGCATAACGTATAACGTAAGACGTATAACGTATAACGTATAACGTATAACGTATAACGTATAACGTATAACGTATAACGTATAACGTATAACGTATAACGTATAGCGTATAACGTATAACGTATAACGTATAACGTATAACGTATAACGTATAACGTATAACGTATAACGTATAACGTATAACGTATAACGTACAACGTATAACGTATAACATATAACGTCTAACGTTTAACGTATAACGTACAACGTATAACGTATAACGTATAACGTATAACGTATACGTATCACGTATAACGTATAACGTATGACGTATCACGTATAAGGTATGACCTATAACGCATTACGTATAGCGTATAACGCATAATGTATAACGTATAACGTATAACGTATAACGTATAACTTATAACGTATAACGTATAACGTATAACGTATAACGTATAACGTATAACGTATAACGTATAACGTATAACGTAAGACGTATAACGTATAACGTATAACGTATAACGTATAACGTATAACGTATAACGTATAACGTATAACGTATAACGTATAACGTATAGCGTATAACGTATAACGTATAACGTATAACGTATAACGTATAACGTATAACGTATAACGTATAACGTATAACGACAAACGTATAACGTATAACGTATAACGTATAACGTATAACGTATAACGTATAACGTATAACGTATAACGTATAACGTATAACGCATACGTATAACGTAAGACGTATAACGTATAACGTATAACGTATAACGTATAACGTACAACGTATAACGTATAACGTATAACGTATAACGTATAACGTATAACGTATAGCGTATAACGTATAACGTATAACGTATAACGTATAACGTATTACGTATTACGTATAAACTATAACGTCTAACGTATAACGTATAACGTATAACGTATAACGTATAACGTATAACGTATAAACGTATAACGTATAACGTATAACGTATAACGTATAACGTATAACGTATAACGTATAACGTACAACGTATAACGTACAACGTATAACGTATAACGTATAACGTATAACGTATAACGTATAACGTATAACGTATAACGTATAACGTATAACGTATAACGTTTAACGTATAACGTATAACGTATAACGTATATCGTATAATGTATACGCATAACGTATACCGTATAACGTATAACGTATAACGTATAACGTATAACGTATAACGTATAACGTATAACGTATAACGTATAACGTATAACTTATAACGTAAAACGTATTACATATTACGTATAACGAGTAACGTATAACGTATAACGTATAACGTATAACGTATAACGTATAACGAATAACGTATAGCGTATAACGTATAACGTATAACGTATAACGTATAACGTATAAGGTATAACGTATAACGTATAACGTATGACGTATAACGTATAACGTATAACGTATAACGTATAACGTATAACGTATAACGTATAACGTATAACGTATAACGTATAACGTATAACGTACAACGTATAACGTATAACATATAACGTCTAACGTTTAACGTATAACGTTCAACGTATAACGTATAACGTATAACGTATAACGTATAACGTATAACGTATAACGTATAACGTACAACGTATAACGTACAACGTATAACGTATAACGTATAACGTATAACGTATAACGTATAACGTATAACGTATAACGTATAACGTATAACGTATAACGTATAACGTTTAACGTATAACGTATAACGTATAACGTATATCGTATAATGTATAACGCATAACGTATACCGAATAACGTATAACGTATAGCGTATAACGTATAACGTATAACGTATAACGTATAACGTATAACGTATAACGTATAACGTATGACGTATGACGTATAACGTATAACGTATAACGTATAACGTATAACGTATAACGTATAACGTATAACGTATAACGAATAACGTATAGCGTATAACGTATAACGTATAACGTATAACGTATAACGTATAACGTATAACGTATAACGTATAACGTATAACGTATGACGTATAACGTATAACGTATAACGTATAACGTATAACGTATAACGTATAACGTATAACGTATAACGTATAACGTATAACGTATAACGTATAACGTATAACGTATAACTTATAACGTAAAACGTATTACATATTACGTATAACGAGTAACGTATAGCGTATAACGTATAACGTATAACGTATAACGTATAACGAATAACGTATAGCGTATAACGTATAACGTATAATGTATAACGTATAACGTATAACGTATAACGTATAACGTATAACGTATGACGTATAACGTATAACGTATAACGTATAACGTATAACGTATAACGTATAACGTATAACGTATTACGTATAACGTATAACGAATAACGTATAACGTATAACGTATAACGTATAACGTATAACGTATAACGTATAACGTCTAACGTATAACGTATAACGTATAACGTATAACGTATAACGTATAACGTATAACGTATAACGTATAACGACAAACGTATAACGTATAACGTATAACGTATAACATATAACGTATAACGTATAACGTATTACGCATAACGTATAAAGTATATCGTATAACGTATAACGTATAACGTATAACGTATAACGTATAACGTATAACGTATAACGTATAACGTATAACGTATAACGTATAACGTATAACGTATAACGTATAACGTATAACGTATAACGTATAACGTATAACGCATAACTTATAACGTATAACGTATAACGTATAACGTATAACGTATAACGTATAACGTATAACGTATAACGTATAACGTATAACGTATAACGTATAACGTATAACGTATAACGTATAACGTATAACGTATAACGTATAACGTATAACGTATAACGTATAACGTATAACGTATAACGTATAACGTATAACGTATAACGTATAACGTATAACGTATAACGTATAACGTATAACGTATAACGTATAACGTATAACGTATAACGTATAACGTATAACGTATAACGTATAACGTATAACGTATAACGTATAACGTATAACGTATAACGTATAACGTATAACGTATAACGTATAACGTATAACGTATAACGTATAACGTATAACGTATAACGTATAACGTATAACGTATAACGTATAACGTATAACGTATAACGTATAACGTATAACGTATAACGTATAACGTATAACGTATAACGTATAACGTATAACTTATAACGTAAAACGCATTACATATTACGTATAACGAGTAACGTATAACGTATAACGTATAACGTATAACGTATAACGAATAACGTAAAACGTAAAACGTATTACATATTACGTGTAACGAGTAACGTATAACGTATAACGTATAACGTATAACGTATAACGTATAACGTATAACTTATAACGTAAAACGCATTACATATTACGTATAACGAGTAACGTATAACGTATAACGTATAACGTATAACGTATAACGTATAACGTATAACGTATAACGTATAACGTATAACGTATAACGTATAACGTATAACGTATAACGTCAAACGTATAACGTGTAACGTATAACGTGTAACGTATAACGTATAACGTATAACGTATAACGTATAACGTATAACGTATAACGTATAACGTATAACGTATAACGTATAACGTATGGCGTATAACGTATAAGGTATTACATATTACATGTAACGTATAACGTACAACGTACAACGTATAACATATAACGTCTAACGTTTAACGTATAACGTACAACGTATAACGTATAACGTATAACGTATAACGTATAACGTATAACGTATAACGTATAACTTATAACGTAAAACGCATTACATATTACGTATAACGAGTAACGTATAACGTATAACGTATAACGTATAACGTATAACGAATAACGTAAAACGTAAAACGTATTACATATTACGTGTAACGAGTAACGTATAACGTATAACGTATAACGTATAACGTATAACGTATAACGTATAACGTATAACGTATAACGTATAACGTATAACGTATAACGTATAACGTATAACGTATAACGTATAACGTATAACGTATAACGTATAACGTATAACGTATAACGTATAACGTATAACGTATAACGTATAACGTATAACGTATAACGTATAACGTATAACGTATAACGTATAACGTATAACTTATAACGTAAAACGCATTACATATTACGTATAACGAGTAACGTATAACGTATAACGTATAACGTATAACGTATAACGTATAACGTATAACGTATAACGAATAACGTATAGCGTATAACGTATAACGTATAACGTATAACGTATAACGTATAAGGTATAACGTATAACGTATAACGTATGACGTATAACGTATAACGTATAACGTATAACGTATAACGTATAACGTATAACGTATAACGTATAACGTATAACGTATAACGTATAACGTACAACGTATAACGTATAACATATAACGTCTAACGTTTAACGTATAACGTTCAACGTACAACGTATAACGTATAACGTATAACGTATAACGTATAACGTATAACGTATAACGTACAACGTATAACGTACAACGTATAACGTATAACGTATAACGTATAACGTATAACGTATAACGTATAACGTATAACGTATAACGTATAACGTATAACGTATAACGTTTAACGTATAACGTATAACGTATAACGTATATCGTATAATGTATAACGCATAACGTATACCGAATAACGTATAACGTATAGCGTATAACGTATAACGTATAACGTATAACGTATAACGTATAACGTATAACGTATAACGTATGACGTATGACGTATAACGTATAACGTATAACGTATAACGTATAACGTATAACGTATAACGTATAACGTATAACGAATAACGTATAGCGTATAACGTATAACGTATAACGTATAACGTATAACGTATAACGTATAACGTATAACGTATAACGTATAACGTATGACGTATAACGTATAACGTATAACGTATAACGTATAACGTATAACGTATAACGTATAACGTATAACGTATAACGTATAACGTATAACGTATAACGTATAACGTATAACTTATAACGTAAAACGTATTACATATTACGTATAACGAGTAACGTATAGCGTATAACGTATAACGTATAACGTATAACGTATAACGAATAACGTATAGCGTATAACGTATAACGTATAATGTATAACGTATAACGTATAACGTATAACGTATAACGTATAACGTATGACGTATAACGTATAACGTATAACGTATAACGTATAACGTATAACGTATAACGTATAACGTATTACGTATAACGTATAACGAATAACGTATAACGTATAACGTATAACGTATAACGTATAACGTATAACGTATAACGTCTAACGTATAACGTATAACGTATAACGTATAACGTATAACGTATAACGTATAACGTATAACGTATAACGACAAACGTATAACGTATAACGTATAACGTATAACATATAACGTATAACGTATAACGTATAACGTATAACGTATAACGTATAACGTATAACGTATAACGTATAACGTATAACGTATAACGTATAACGTATAACGTATAACGTATAACGTATAACGTATAACGTATAACGTATAACGTATAACGTATAACGTATAACGTATAACGTATAACGTATAACGTATAACGTATAACGTATAACGTATAACGTATAACGTATAACGTATAACGTATAACGTATAACGTATAACGTATAACGTATAACGTATAACGTATAACGTATAACGTATAACGTATAACGTATAACGTATAACGTATAACGTATAACGTATAACGTATAACGTATAACGTATAACGTATAACGTATAACGTATAACGTATAACGTATAACGTATAACGTATAACGTATAACGTATAACGTATAACGTATAACGTATAACTTATAACGTAAAACGCATTACATATTACGTATAACGAGTAACGTATAACGTATAACGTATAACGTATAACGTATAACGAATAACGTAAAACGTAAAACGTATTACATATTACGTGTAACGAGTAACGTATAACGTATAACGTATAACGTATAACGTATAACGTATAACGTATAACTTATAACGTAAAACGCATTACATATTACGTATAACGAGTAACGTATAACGTATAACGTATAACGTATAACGTATAACGTATAACGTATAACGTATAACGTATAACGTATAACGTATAACGTATAACGTATAACGTCAAACGTATAACGTGTAACGTATAACGTGTAACGTATAACGTATAACGTATAACGTATAACGTATAACGTATAACGTATAACGTATAACGTATAACGTATAACGTATAACGTATGGCGTATAACGTATAAGGTATTACATATTACATGTAACGTATAACGTACAACGTATAACGTATAACATATAACGTCTAACGTTTAACGTATAACGTACAACGTATAACGTATAACGTATAACGTATAACGTATAACGTATAACGTATAACGTATAACTTATAACGTAAAACGCATTACATATTACGTATAACGAGTAACGTATAACGTATAACGTATAACGTATAACGTATAACGAATAACGTAAAACGTAAAACGTATTACATATTACGTGTAACGAGTAACGTATAACGTATAACGTATAACGTATAACGTATAACGTATAACGTATAACGTATAACGTATAACGTATAACGTATAACGTATAACGTATAACGTATAACGTATAACGTATAACGTATAACGTATAACGTATAACGTATAACGTATAACGTATAACGTATAACGTATAACGTATAACGTATAACGTATAACGTATAACGTATAACGTATAACGTATAACGTATAACTTATAACGTAAAACGCATTACATATTACGTATAACGAGTAACGTATAACGTATAACGTATAACGTATAACGTATAACGAATAACGTAAAACGTAAAACGTATTACATATTACGTGTAACGAGTAACGTATAACGTATAACGTATAACGTATAACGTATAACGTATAACGTATAACGTATAACGTATAACGTATAACGTATAACGCATAACGTATAAAGCATAACGTAAAACGTTAAACGTGTAACGTATAACGTATGGCGTATAACGTATAAGGTATTACATATTACATGTAACGTATAACGTACAACGTATAACGTATAACATATAACGTCTAACGTTTAACGTATAACGTACAACGTATAACGTATAACGTATAACGTATAACGTATAACGTATAACGTATAACGTGTAACTTATAACGTAAAACGCATTACATATTACGTATAACGAGTAACGTATAACGTATAACGTATAACGTATAACGTATAACGAATAACGTAAAACGTAAAACGTATTACATATTACGTGTAACGAGTAACGTATAACGTATAACGTATAACGTATAACGTATAACGTATAACGTATAACTTATAACGTAAAACGCATTACATATTACGTATAACGAGTAACGTATAACGTATAACGTATAACGTATAACGTATAACGAATAACGTAAAACGTAAAACGTATTACATATTACGTGTAACGAGTAACGTATAACGTATAACGTATAACGTATAACGTATAACGTATAACGTATAACGTATAACGTATAACGTATAACGTGTAACGTATAACGTGTAACGTATAACGTATAACGTATAACGTATAACGTATAACGTATAACGTATAACGTATAACGTATAACGTATAACCTATAACGTATAACGTATAACGTATAACGTATAACGTATAACGTATAACGTATAACGTATAACGTATAACGTATAACGTATGACGTATAACGTATAACGTATAACGTATAACCTATAACGTATAACGTATAACGTATAACGTATAACGTATAACGTATAACGTATAACGTATAACGTATAACGTATAACGTATAACGTATAACGTATAACGTATAACGTATAACGTATAACGTATAACGTATAACGTATAACGTATAACGTATAACTTATAACGTAAAACGCATTACATATTACGTGTAACGAGTAACGTATAACGTATAACGTATAACGTATAACGTATAACGTATAACGTATAACTTATAACGTAAAACGCATTACATATTACGTATAACGAGTAACGTATAACGTATAACGTATAACGTATAACGTATAACGAATAACGTAAAACGTAAAACGTATTACATATTACGTGTAACGAGTAACGTATAACGTATAACGTATAACGTATAACGTATAACGTATAACGTATAACGTATAACGTCAAACGTATAACGTGTAACGTATAACGTGTAACGTATAACGTATAACGTATAACGTATAACGTATAACGTATAACGTATAACGTATAACGTATAACGTATAACCTATAACGTATAACGTATAACGTATAACGTATAACGTATAACGTATAACGTATAACGTATAACGTATGACGTATAACGTATAACGTATAACGTATAACCTATAACGTATAACGTATAACGTATAACGTATAACGTATAACGTATAACGTATAACGTATAACGTATAACGTATAACGTATAACGTATAACGTATAACGTATAACGTATAACGTATAACGTATAACGTATAACGTATAACGTATAACGTATAACCTATAACGTATAACGTATAACGTATAACGTATAACGTATAACGTATAACGTATAACGTATAACGTATAACGTATAACGTATAACATACAACGTATCACGTATAACGTATATCCTATAACGCATAAAGTATATCCTATAACGCATAATGTATAGCGTATAACGCATAACGTATACCGTATAACGTATAACGTCAAACGTATAACGTATAACGTATAACGTATAACGTATAACGCATAACGTATAACGTATACCGTATAACGTATAACGTATAACGTATAACGTATAACGTATAACGTATAACGTATAACGTATAACGTATAACGCATAACGTATAACGTATAACGTATAACGTATAACGTATAACGTATAAAGTATATCGTATAACGTATAACGTATAACGTATAACGTATAACGTATATCCTATAACACATAACGTATAGCGTATAACGCATAACGTATAACGTATAACGTATAACGTATAACGTATAACGTATAACGTATAACGTATAACGTATAACGTATAACGAATAACGTAAAACGTAAAACGTATTACATATTACGTGTAACGAGTAACGTATAACGTATAACGTATAACGTATAACGTATAACGAATAACGTATAACGTATAACGTACAACGTATAACGTATAACGTATAGCGTATAACGTATAACGTATTACATATTACATATAACGTATAACGTACAACGTATAACGTATAACATATAACGTCTAACGTTTAACGTATAACGTACAACGTATAACGTATAACGTATAACGTATAACGTATCACGTATAACGTATAACGTATGACGTATCACGTATAAGGTATGACCTATAACGCATTACGTATAGCGTATAACGCATAACATATAACGTATAACGTATAACGTATAACGAATAACGTATAAAGTATAACGTATAACGTATAACGTGTAACGTATAACGTATATCCTATAACGCATAACGTATAGCGTATAACGCATAACGTATAACGTATAACGTATAACGTATAACGTATAACGTCTAACGTTTAACGTATAACGTAGAACGTATAACGTATAACGTATAACGTATAACGTATCACGTATAACGTATGACGTATAACGTATGACGTATCACGTATAAGGTATGACCTATAACGCATTACGTATAGCGTATAACGCATAACATATAACGTATAACGTATAACGTATAACGTATAACGTATAACGTATAACGTATAACGTATAAAGTATAACGTATAACGTATAACGTGTAACGTATAACGTATATCCTATAACGCATAACGTATAGCGTATAACGCATAACGTATAACGTATAACGTATAACGTATAACGTCTAACGTTTAACGTATAACGTACAACGTATTACATATTACATATAACGTATAACGTACAACGTATAACGTATAACATATAACGTCTAACGTTTAACGTATAACGTACAACGTATAACGTATAACGTATAACGTATAACGTATAACGTATAACGTATAACGTATAACGTATAACGTATAACGTATAACGTATAACTTATAACGTGTAACGTATAACCTATAACGTGTAACGTATAACGTATAACGTATAACGTATTACGTATTACGTATAAACTATAACGTCTAACGTATAACGTATAACGTATAACGTATAACGTATCACGTATAACGTATAACGTATGACGTATCACGTATAAGATATGACCTATAACGCATTACGTATAGCGTATAACGCATAATGTATAACGTATAACGTATAACGTATAACGTATAACTTATAACGTATAACGTATAACGTATAAAGTATAACGTATAACGTATAACGTATAACGTATAACGTATAACGTATAACGTATAACGTATAACGTATAACGTATAACGTATAACGTATAACGTATAACGTATAACGTATAACGTATAACGTATAACGTATAACGTATAACGTATAACGTATAACGTATAACGTATAACGTATAACGTATAACGTATAACGTATGGCGTATAACGTATAAGGTATTACATATTACATGTAACGTATAACGTACAACGTATAACGTATAACATATAACGTCTAACGTTTAACGTATAACGTACAACGTATAACGTATAACGTATAACGTATAACGTATAACGTATAACGTATAACGTATAACTTATAACGTAAAACGCATTACATATTACGTATAACGAGTAACGTATAACGTATAACGTATAACGTATAACGTATAACGAATAACGTAAAACGTAAAACGTATTACATATTACGTGTAACGAGTAACGTATAACGTATAACGTATAACGTATAACGTATAACGTATAACGTATAACGTATAACGTATAACGTATAACGTATAACGTATAACGTATAACGTATAACGTATAACGTATAACGTATAACGTATAACGTATAACGTATAACGTATAACGTATAACGTATAACGTATAACGTATAACGTATAACGTATAACGTATAACGTATAACGTATAACGTATAACGTATAACGTATAACTTATAACGTAAAACGCATTACATATTACGTATAACGAGTAACGTATAACGTATAACGTATAACGTATAACGTATAACGAATAACGTAAAACGTAAAACGTATTACATATTACGTGTAACGAGTAACGTATAACGTATAACGTATAACGTATAACGTATAACGTATAACGTATAACGTATAACGTATAACGTATAACGTATAACGCATAACGTATAAAGCATAACGTAAAACGTTAAACGTGTAACGTATAACGTATGGCGTATAACGTATAAGGTATTACATATTACATGTAACGTATAACGTACAACGTATAACGTATAACATATAACGTCTAACGTTTAACGTATAACGTACAACGTATAACGTATAACGTATAACGTATAACGTATAACGTATAACGTATAACGTATAACTTATAACGTAAAACGCATTACATATTACGTATAACGAGTAACGTATAACGTATAACGTATAACGTATAACGTATAACGAATAACGTAAAACGTAAAACGTATTACATATTACGTGTAACGAGTAACGTATAACGTATAACGTATAACGTATAACGTATAACGTATAACGTATAACTTATAACGTAAAACGCATTACATATTACGTATAACGAGTAACGTATAACGTATAACGTATAACGTATAACGTATAACGAATAACGTAAAACGTAAAACGTATTACATATTACGTGTAACGAGTAACGTATAACGTATAACGTATAACGTATAACGTATAACGTATAACGTATAACGTATAACGTCAAACGTATAACGTGTAACGTATAACGTGTAACGTATAACGTATAACGTATAACGTATAACGTATAACGTATAACGTATAACGTATAACGTATAACGTATAACCTATAACGTATAACGTATAACGTATAACGTATAACGTATAACGTATAACGTATAACGTATAACGTATAACGTATAACGTATGACGTATAACGTATAACGTATAACGTATAACCTATAACGTATAACGTATAACGTATAACGTATAACGTATAACGTATAACGTATAACGTATAACGTATAACGTATAACGTATAACGTATAACGTATAACGTATAACGTATAACGTATAACGTATAACGTATAACGTATAACGTATAACGTATAACGTATAACGTATAACTTATAACGTAAAACGCATTACATATTACGTGTAACGAGTAACGTATAACGTATAACGTATAACGTATAACGTATAACGTATAACGTATAACTTATAACGTAAAACGCATTACATATTACGTATAACGAGTAACGTATAACGTATAACGTATAACGTATAACGTATAACGAATAACGTAAAACGTAAAACGTATTACATATTACGTGTAACGAGTAACGTATAACGTATAACGTATAACGTATAACGTATAACGTATAACGTATAACGTATAACGTCAAACGTATAACGTGTAACGTATAACGTGTAACGTATAACGTATAACGTATAACGTATAACGTATAACGTATAACGTATAACGTATAACGTATAACCTATAACGTATAACGTATAACGTATAACGTATAACGTATAACGTATAACGTATAACGTATAACGTATGACGTATAACGTATAACGTATAACGTATAACGTATAACCTATAACGTATAACGTATAACGTATAACGTATAACGTATAACGTATAACGTATAACGTATAACGTATAACGTATAACGTATAACGTATAACGTATAACGTATAACGTATAACGTATAACGTATAACGTATAACGTATAACGTATAACGTATAACGTATAACGTATAACGTATAACCTATAACGTATAACGTATAACGTATAACGTATAACGTATAACGTATAACGTATAACGTATAACGTATAACGTATAACGTATAACATACAACGTATCACGTATAACGTATATCCTATAACGCATAAAGTATATCCTATAACGCATAATGTATAGCGTATAACGCATAACGTATACCGTATAACGTATAACGTCAAACGTATAACGTATAACGTATAACGTATAACGTATAACGTATAACGTATAACGTATAACGTATAACGTATAACGTATAACGTATAACGTATAACGTATAACGTATAACGTATAACGTATAACGTATAACGTATAACTTATAACGTAAAACGCATTACATATTACGTATAACGAGTAACGTATAACGTATAACGTATAACGTATAACGTATAACGAATAAAGTAAAACGTAAAACGTATTACATATTACGTGTAACGAGTAACGTATAACGTATAACGTATAACGTATAACGTATAACGTATAACGTATAACGTATAACTTATAACGTAAAACGCATTACATATTACGTATAACGAGTAACGTATAACGTATAACGTATAACGTATAACGTATAACGTATAACGTACAACGTATAACGTAGAACGTATAACGTATAACGTATAACGTATAACGTATAACGTATAACGTATAACGTATAACGTATAACGTATAACGTATAACGTATAACGTATAACGTATAACGAATAACGTAAAACGTAAAACGTATTACATATTACGTGTAACGAGTAACGTATAACGTATAACGTATAACGTATAACGTATAACGTATAACGTATAACGTATAACGTATAACGTATAACGTATAACGTATAACGTATAACGTATAACGTATAACGTATAACGTATAACGTATAACGTATAACCTATAACGTATAACGTATAACGTATAATGTATAACGTATAGCGTATAACGTATAACGCATAACGTATAACGTATACCGTATAACGTATAACGTATAACGTATAACGTATAACGTATAACGTATAACGTATAACGTATAACGTATAACGCATAACGTATAACGTATAACGTATAACGTATAACGTATAACGTATAAAGTATATCGTATAACGTATAACGTATAACGTATAACGTATAACGTATATCCTATAACACATAACGTATAGCGTATAACGCATAACGTATAACGTATAACGTATAACGTATAACGTATAACGTATAACGTATAACGTATAACGTATAACGTATAACGAATAACGTAAAACGTAAAACGTATTACATATTACGTGTAACGAGTAACGTATAACGTATAACGTATAACGTATAACGTATAACGAATAACGTATAACGTATAACGTACAACGTATAACGTATAACGTATAGCGTATAACGTATAACGTATTACATATTACATATAACGTATAACGTACAACGTATAACGTATAACATATAACGTCTAACGTTTAACGTATAACGTACAACGTATAACGTATAACGTATAACGTATAACGTATCACGTATAACGTATAACGTATGACGTATCACGTATAAGGTATGACCTATAACGCATTACGTATAGCGTATAACGCATAACATATAACGTATAACGTATAACGTATAACGAATAACGTATAAAGTATAACGTATAACGTATAACGTGTAACGTATAACGTATATCCTATAACGCATAACGTATAGCGTATAACGCATAACGTATAACGTATAACGTATAACGTATAACGTATAACGTCTAACGTTTAACGTATAACGTAGAACGTATAACGTATAACGTATAACGTATAACGTATCACGTATAACGTATGACGTATAACGTATGACGTATCACGTATAAGGTATGACCTATAACGCATTACGTATAGCGTATAACGCATAACATATAACGTATAACGTATAACGTATAACGTATAACGTATAACGTATAACGTATAACGTATAAAGTATAACGTATAACGTATAACGTGTAACGTATAACGTATATCCTATAACGCATAACGTATAGCGTATAACGCATAACGTATAACGTATAACGTATAACGTATAACGTCTAACGTTTAACGTATAACGTACAACGTATTACATATTACATATAACGTATAACGTACAACGTATAACGTATAACATATAACGTCTAACGTTTAACGTATAACGTACAACGTATAACGTATAACGTATAACGTATAACGTATAACGTATAACGTATAACGTATAACGTATAACGTATAACGTATAACGTATAACTTATAACGTGTAACGTATAACCTATAACGTGTAACGTATAACGTATAACGTATAACGTATTACGTATTACGTATAAACTATAACGTCTAACGTATAACGTATAACGTATAACGTATAACGTATCACGTATAACGTATAACGTATGACGTATCACGTATAAGATATGACCTATAACGCATTACGTATAGCGTATAACGCATAATGTATAACGTATAACGTATAACGTATAACGTATAACTTATAACGTATAACGTATAACGTATAAAGTATAACGTATAACGTATAACGTATAACGTATAACGTATAACGTATAACGTATAACGTATAACGTATAACGTATAACGTATAACGTATAACGTATAACGTATAACGTATAACGTATAACGTATAACGTATAACGTATAACGTATAACGTATAACGTATAACGTATAACGTATAACGTATGGCGTATAACGTATAAGGTATTACATATTACATGTAACGTATAACGTACAACGTATAACGTATAACATATAACGTCTAACGTTTAACGTATAACGTACAACGTATAACGTATAACGTATAACGTATAACGTATAACGTATAACGTATAACGTATAACTTATAACGTAAAACGCATTACATATTACGTATAACGAGTAACGTATAACGTATAACGTATAACGTATAACGTATAACGAATAACGTAAAACGTAAAACGTATTACATATTACGTGTAACGAGTAACGTATAACGTATAACGTATAACGTATAACGTATAACGTATAACGTATAACGTATAACGTATAACGTATAACGTATAACGTATAACGTATAACGTATAACGTATAACGTATAACGTATAACGTATAACGTATAACGTATAACGTATAACGTATAACGTATAACGTATAACGTATAACGTATAACGTATAACGTATAACGTATAACGTATAACGTAGAACGTATAACGTATAACTTATAACGTAAAACGCATTACATATTACGTATAACGAGTAACGTATAACGTATAACGTATAACGTATAACGTATAACGAATAACGTAAAACGTAAAACGTATTACATATTACGTGTAACGAGTAACGTATAACGTATAACGTATAACGTATAACGTATAACGTATAACGTATAACGTATAACGTATAACGTATAACGTATAACGTATAACGCATAACGTATAAAGCATAACGTAAAACGTTAAACGTGTAACGTATAACGTATGGCGTATAACGTATAAGGTATTACATATTACATGTAACGTATAACGTACAACGTATAACGTATAACATATAACGTCTAACGTTTAACGTATAACGTACAACGTATAACGTATAACGTATAACGTATAACGTATAACGTATAACGTATAACGTATAACTTATAACGTAAAACGCATTACATATTACGTATAACGAGTAACGTATAACGTATAACGTATAACGTATAACGTATAACGAATAACGTAAAACGTAAAACGTATTACATATTACGTGTAACGAGTAACGTATAACGTATAACGTATAACGTATAACGTATAACGTATAACGTATAACTTATAACGTAAAACGCATTACATATTACGTATAACGAGTAACGTATAACGTATAACGTATAACGTATAACGTATAACGAATAACGTAAAACGTAAAACGTATTACATATTACGTGTAACGAGTAACGTATAACGTATAACGTATAACGTATAACGTATAACGTATAACGTATAACGTATAACGTCAAACGTATAACGTGTAACGTATAACGTGTAACGTATAACGTATAACGTATAACGTATAACGTATAACGTATAACGTATAACGTATAACGTATAACGTATAACCTATAACGTATAACGTATAACGTATAACGTATAACGTATAACGTATAACGTATAACGTATAACGTATAACGTATAACGTATGACGTATAACGTATAACGTATAACGTATAACCTATAACGTATAACGTATAACGTATAACGTATAACGTATAACGTATAACGTATAACGTATAACGTATAACGTATAACGTATAACGTATAACGTATAACGTATAACGTATAACGTATAACGTATAACGTATAACGTATAACGTATAACGTATAACGTATAACGTATAACTTATAACGTAAAACGCATTACATATTACGTGTAACGAGTAACGTATAACGTATAACGTATAACGTATAACGTATAACGTATAACGTATAACTTATAACGTAAAACGCATTACATATTACGTATAACGAGTAACGTATAACGTATAACGTATAACGTATAACGTATAACGAATAACGTAAAACGTAAAACGTATTACATATTACGTGTAACGAGTAACGTATAACGTATAACGTATAACGTATAACGTATAACGTATAACGTATAACGTATAACGTCAAACGTATAACGTGTAACGTATAACGTGTAACGTATAACGTATAACGTATAACGTATAACGTATAACGTATAACGTATAACGTATAACGTATAACCTATAACGTATAACGTATAACGTATAACGTATAACGTATAACGTATAACGTATAACGTATAACGTATGACGTATAACGTATAACGTATAACGTATAACCTATAACGTATAACGTATAACGTATAACGTATAACGTATAACGTATAACGTATAACGTATAACGTATAACGTATAACGTATAACGTATAACGTATAACGTATAACGTATAACGTATAACGTATAACGTATAACGTATAACGTATAACGTATAACGTATAACGTATAACGTATAACCTATAACGTATAACGTATAACGTATAACGTATAACGTATAACGTATAACGTATAACGTATAACGTATAACGTATAACGTATAACATACAACGTATCACGTATAACGTATATCCTATAACGCATAAAGTATATCCTATAACGCATAATGTATAGCGTATAACGCATAACGTATACCGTATAACGTATAACGTCAAACGTATAACGTATAACGTATAACGTATAACGTATAACGTATAACGTATAACGTATAACGTATAACGTATAACGTATAACGTATAACGTATAACGTATAACGTATAACGTATAACGTATAACGTATAACGTATAACTTATAACGTAAAACGCATTACATATTACGTATAACGAGTAACGTATAACGTATAACGTATAACGTATAACGTATAACGAATAAAGTAAAACGTAAAACGTATTACATATTACGTGTAACGAGTAACGTATAACGTATAACGTATAACGTATAACGTATAACGTATAACGTATAACGTATAACTTATAATGTAAAACGCATTACATATTACGTATAACGAGTAACGTATAACGTATAACGTATAACGTATAACGTATAACGTATAACGTACAACGTATAACGTATAACGTATAACGTATAACGTATAACGTATAACGTATAACGTATAACGTATAACGTATAACGTATAACGTATAACGTATAACGTATAACGTATAACGTATAACGTATAACGTATAACGTATAACGTATAACGTATAACGTATAACGTATAACGTATAACGTATAACGTATAACGTATAACGTATAACGTATAACGTATAACGTATAACGTATAACCTATAACGTATAACGTATAACGTATAATGTATAACGTATAGCGTATAACGTATAACGTATAACGTATAACGTATAACGTATAACGTATAACGTACAGCGTATAACGTCAAACGTATAACGTATAACGTATAACGTATAACGTATAGCGTACAGCGTATAACGTCAAACGTATAACGTATAACGTATAACGTATAACGTATAACGCATAACGTATAACGTATCACGTATAACGTATAAAGCATAACGTAAAACGTGAAACGTGTAACGTATAACGTATGGCGTATAACGTATAACGTATTACATATTACATATAACGTATAACGTACAACGCATAACGTATAACGTATAGCGTATAACGTATAACGAATAACGTGTAACGTATAACGTATAACGTATAACGTATAACGTATAACGTATAACGTATAACGTATAACGTATAACGTATAACGTATAACGCATAACGTATAAAGCATAACGTAAAACGTTAAACGTGTAACGTATAACGTATGGCGTATAACGTATAAGGTATTACATATTACATGTAACGTATAACGTACAACGTATAACGTATAACATATAACGTCTAACGTATAACGTATAACGTATAACGTATAACGCATAACGTATAACGTATCACGTATAACGTATAAAGCATAACGTAAAACGTGAAACGTGTAACGTATAACGTATGGCGTATAACGTATAACGTATTACATATTACATATAACGTATAACGTACAACGCATAACGTATAACGTATAGCGTATAACGTATAACGAATAACGTGTAACGTATAACGTATAACGTATAACGTATAACGTATAACGTATAACGTATAACGTATAACGTATAACGTATAACGTATAACGTATAACGCATAACGTATAAAGCATAACGTAAAACGTTAAACGTGTAACGTATAACGTATGGCGTATAACGTATAAGGTATTACATATTACATGTAACGTATAACGTACAACGTATAACGTATAACATATAACATCTAACGTTTAACGTATAACGTACAACGTATAACGTATAACGTATAACGTATAACGTATAACGTATAACGTATAACGTATAAAGTATAACGTATAACGTATAACGTATAACTTATAACGTAAAACGCATTACATATTACGTATAACGAGTAACGTATAACGTATAACGTATAACGTATAACGTATAACGAATAACGTAAAACGTAAAACGTATTACATATTACGTGTAACGAGTAACGTATAACGTATAACGTATAACGTATAACGTATAACGTATAACGTATAACTTATAACGTAAAACGCATTACATATTACGTATAACGAGTAACGTATAACGTATAACGTATAACGTATAACGTATAACGTATAACGTACAACGTATAACGTATAACGTATAACGTATAACGTATAACGTATAACGTATAACGTATAACGTATAACGTATAACGTATAACGTATAACGTATAACGTATAACGTATAACGTATAACGTATAACGTATAACGTATAACGTATAACGTATAACGTATAACGTATAACGTATAACGTATAACGTATAACGTATAACTTATAACCTATAACGTATAACGTATAACGTATAATGTATAACGTATAGCGTATAACGTATAACGTATAACGTATAACGTATAACGTATAACGTATAACGTACAGCGTATAACGTCAAACGTATAACGTATAACGTATAACGTATAACGTATAGCGTACAGCGAATAACGTCAAACGTATAACGTATAACGTATAACGTATAACGTATAACGCATAACGTATAACGTATAACGTATAACGTATAAAGCATAACGTAAAACGTGAAACGTGTAACGTATAACGTATGGCGTATAACGTATAACGTATTACATATTACATATAACGTATAACGTACAACGCATAACGTATAACGTATAGCGTATAACGTATAACGAATAACGTGTAACGTATAACGTATAACGTATAACGTATAACGTATAACGAATAACGTATAACGTATAACGTATAACGTATAACGTATAACGTATAACGCATAACGTATAAAGCATAACGTAAAACGTTAAACGTGTAACGTATAACGTATGGCGTATAACGTATAAGGTATTACATATTACATGTAACGTATAACGTACAACGTATAACGTATAACATATAACGTCTAACGTTTAACGTATAACGTACAACGTATAACGTATAACGTATAACGTATAACGTATAACGTATAACGTATAACGTATAAAGTATAACGTATAACGCATAACGTATAACGTATAACGTATAACGTATAACGCATAACGTATAACGTATAACGTATAACGAATAACGTATAACGTATAACGTATAACGTATGACGTATAACGTATAACGTATAACGTATAACGTATAACGTATAACGTATAACGTCAAACGTATAACGTGTAACGTATAACGTGTAACGTATAACGTATAACGTATAACGTATAACGTATAACGTATAACGTATAACGTATAACGTATAACGTATAACCTATAACGTATAACGTATAACGTATAACGTATAACGTATAACGTATAACGTATAACGTATAACGTATAACGTATAACGTATAACGTATGACGTATAACGTATAACGTATAACGTATAACCTATAACGTATAACGTATAACGTATAACGTATAACGTATAACGTATAACGTATAACGTATAACGTATAACGTATAACGTATAACGTATAACGTATAACGTATAACGTATAACGTATAACGTATAACGTATATCGTATAACGTATAACGTATAACGTATAACGTATAACGTATAACGTATAACGTATAACGTATAACGTATAACGTATAACCTATAACGTATAACGTATAACGTATAACGTATAACGTATAACGTATAACGTATAACGTATAACGTATAACGTATAACGTATAACGTATAACGTATAACATACAACGTATCACGTATAACGTATATCCTATAACGCATAACGTATATCCTATAACGCATAATGTATAGCGTATAACGCATAACGTATACCGTATAACGTCTAACGTCAAACGTATAACGTATAACGTATAACGTATAACGTATAACGCATAACGTATAACGTATACCGTATAACGTATAACGTATAACGTATAACGTATAACGTATAACGTATAACGTATAACGTATAACGTATAACGCATAACGTATAACGTATAACGTATAACGTATAACGTATAAAGTATTTCGTATAACGTATAACGTATAACGTATAACGTATAACGTATATCCTATAACACATAACGTATAGCGTATAACGCATAACGTATAACGTATAACGTATAACGTATAACGTATAACGTATAACGTATAACGTATAACGTATAACGTATAACGTATAACGAATAACGTAAAACGTAAAACGTATTACATATTACGTGTAGCGAGTAACGTATAACGTATAACGTATAACGTATAACGTATAACGCATAACGTATAACGTATAACGTATAACGTATAACGTATAAAGTATTTCGTATAACGTATAACGTATAACGTATAACGTATAACGTATATCCTATAACACATAACGTATAGCGTATAACGCATAACGTATAACGTATAACGTATAACGTATAACGTATAACGTATAACGTATAACGTATAACGTATAACGTATAACGTATAACGAATAACGTAAAACGTAAAACGTATTACATATTACGTGTAACGAGTAACGTATAACGTATAACGTATAACGTATAACGTATAACGAATAACGTATAACGTATAACGTATAACGCATAACGTATAAAGCATAACGTAAAACGTTAAACGTGTAACGTATAACGTATGGCGTATAACGTATAAGGTATTACATATTACATGTAACGTATAACGTACAACGTATAACGTATAACATATAACGTCTAACGTTTAACGTATAACGTACAACGTATAACGTGTAACGTATAACGTATAACGTATAACGTATAACGTATAACGTATAACGTATAACGTATAACGTATAACGTATAACCTATAACGTATAACGTATAACGTATAACGTATAACGTATAACGTATAACGTATAACGTATAACGTATAACGTATAACGTATGACGTATAACGTATAACGTATAACGTATAACCTATAACGTATAACGTATAACGTATAACGTATAACGTATAACGTATAACGTATAACGTATAACGTATAACGTATAACGTATAACGTATAACGTATAACGTATAACGTATAACGTATAACGTATAACGTATAACGTATAACGTATAACGTATAGCGTATAACGTATAACGTATTACATATTACATATAACGTATAACGTACAACGTATAACGTATAACATATAACGTCTAACGTTTAACGTATAACGTACAACGTATAACGTATAACGTATAACGTATAACGTATCACGTATAACGTATAACGTATGACGTATCACGTATAAGTTATGACCTATAACGCATTACGTATAGCGTATAACGCATAACATATAACGTATAACGTATAACGTATAACGTATAACGTATAACGTATAACGTATAACGTATAACGTATAACGTATAAAGTATAACGTATAACGTATAACGTGCAACGTATAACGTATATCCTATAACGCATAACGTATAGCGTATAACGCATAACGTATAACGTATAACGTATAACGTATAACTTCTAACGTTTAACGTATAACGTACAACGTATTACATATTACATATAACGTATAACGTACAACGTATAACGTATAACATATAACGTCTAACGTTTAACGTATAACGTACAACGTATAACGTATAACGTATAACGTATAACGTATAACGTATAACGTATAACGTATAACGTATAACGTATAACTTATAACGTGTAACGTATAACCTATAACGTGTAACGTATAACATATAACGTATAACGTATTACGTATTACGTATAAACTATAACGTCTAACGTATAACGTATAACGTATAACGTATAAAGTATAACGTATAACGTATAACGTGCAACGTATAACGTATATCCTATAACGCATAACGTATAGCGTATAACGCATAACGTATAACGTATAACGTATAACGTATAACTTCTAACGTTTAACGTATAACGTACAACGTATTACATATTACATATAACGTATAACGTACAACGTATAACGTATAACATATAACGTCTAACGTTTAACGTATAACGTACAACGTATAACGTATAACGTATAACGTATAACGTATAACGTATAACGTATAACGTATAACGTATAACGTATAACTTATAACGTGTAACGTATAACCTATAACGTGTAACGTATAACATATAACGTATAACGTATTACGTATTACGTATAAACTATAACGTCTAACGTATAACGTATAACGTATAACGTATAACGTATCACGTATAACGTATAACGTATGACGTATCACGTATAAGGTATGACCTATAACGCATTACGTATAGCGTATAACGCATAATGTATAACGTATAACGTATAACGTATAACGTATAACTTATAACGTATAACGTATAACGTATAAAGTATAACGTATAACGTATAACGTATAACGTATAACGTATAACGTATAACGTATAACGTATAACGTATAACGTATAACGTATAACGTATAACGTATAACGTATAACGTATAACGTATAACGTATAACGTATAACGTATAACGTATAACGTATAACGTATAACGTATAACGTATAACGTATAACGTATAACTTATAACGTGTAACGTATAACCTATAACGTGTAACGTATAACGTATAACGTATAACGTATTACGTATTACGTATAAACTATAACGTCTAACGTATAACGTATAACGTATAACGTATAACGTATAACGTATAACGTATAACGTATAACGTCTAACGTATAACGTATAACGTATAACGTATAACGTATAACGTATAACGTATAACGTATAACGTATAACGTAAAACGTATAACGTATAACGTATAACGTATAACGTATAACGTATAACGTATAACGTATAACGTATAACGTATAACGTATAACGTATAACGTATAACGTATAACGTATAACGTATAACGTATAACGTATAACGTATAACGTATAACGTATAACGTATAACGTATAACGTATAACGTATAACGTATAACGTAAAACGTATAACGTATAACGTATAACGTATTACGTATTACGTATAAACTATAACGTCTAACGTATAACGTATAACGTATAACGTATAACGTATCACGTATAACGTATAAAGTATGACGTATCACGTATAAGGTATGACCTATAACGCATTACGTATAGCGTATAACGCATAATGTATAACGTATAACGTATAACGTATAACGTATAACTTATAACGTATAACGTATAACGTATAAAGTATAACGTATAACGTATAACGTATAACGTATAACGTATAACGTATAACGTATAACGTATAACGTATAACGTATAACGTATAACGTATAACGTATAACGTATAACGTATAACGTATAACGTATAACGTATAACGTATAACGTATAACGTATAACGTATAACGTATAACGTATAACGTATAAAGTATATCGTATATCGTATAACGTATAACGTATAACGTATAACGTATATCCTATAACACATAACGTATAGCGTATAACGCATAACGTATAACGTATAACGTATAACGTATAACGTATAACGTATAACGTATAACGTATAACGTATTACGTATTACGTATAACCTATAACGTCTAACGTATAACGTATAACGTATGACGTATAACGTGTAACGTATAACGTATAACGTATAACGTATTACGTATTACGTATAACCTATAACGTCTAACGTATAACGTATAACGTATGACGTATAACGGATAACGTATAACGTATAACGTATAACGTATAACGTATAACGTATAACGTATAACGTATAACGTATATCGTATATCGTATAACGTATAACGTATAACGTATAACGTATAACGTATAACGTATAACATACAACGTATCACGTATAACGTATATCCTATAACGCATAACGTATATCCTATAACGCATAATGTATAGCGTATAACGCATAACGTATACCGTATAACGTATAACGTCAAACGTATAACGTATAACGTATAACGTATAACGTATAACGCATAACGTATAACGTATACCGTATAACGTATAACGTATAACGTATAACGTATAACGTATAACGTATAACGTATAACGTATAACGTATAACGCATAACGTATAACGTATAACGTATAACGTATAACGTATAAAGTATTTCGTATAACGTATAACGTATAACGTATAACGTATAACGTATATCCTATAACACATAACGCATAACGTATAACGTATAACGTATAACGTATAACGTATAACGTATAACGTATAACGTATAACGTATAACGTATAACGAATAACGTAAAACGTAAAACGTATTACATATTACGTGTAACGAGTAACGTATAACGTATAACGTATAACGTATAACGTATAACGCATAACGTATAACGTATAACGTATAACGTATAACGTATAAAGTATTTCGTATAACGTATAACGTATAACGTATAACGTATAACGTATATCCTATAACACATAACGTATAGCGTATAACGCATAACGTATAACGTATAACGTATAACGTATAACGTATAACGTATAACGTATAACGTATAACGTATAACGTATAACGTATAACGAATAACGTAAAACGTAAAACGTATTACATATTACGTGTAACGAGTAACGTATAACGTATAACGTATAACGTATAACGTATAACGAATAACGTATAACGTATAACGTATAACGCATAACGTATAAAGCATAACGTAAAACGTTAAACGTGTAACGTATAACGTATGGCGTATAACGTATAAGGTATTACATATTACATGTAACGTATAACGTACAACGTATAACGTATAACATATAACGTCTAACGTTTAACGTATAACGTACAACGTATAACGTATAACGTATAACGTATAACGTATAACGTATAACGTATAACGTATAACGTATAACGTATAAAGTATAACGTATAACGCATAACGTATAACGTATAACGTATAACGTATAACGCATAACGTATAACGTATAACGTATAACGAATAACGTATAACGTATAACGTATAACGTATGACGTATAACGTATAACGTATAACGTATAACGTATAACGTATAACGTATAACGTCAAACGTATAACGTGTAACGTATAACGTGTAACGTATAACGTATAACGTATAACGTATAACGTATAACGTATAACGTATAACGCATAACGTATAACGTATAACCTATAACGTATAACGTATAACGTATAACGTATAACGTATAACGTATAACGTATAACGTATAACGTATAACGTATAACGTATAACGTATGACGTATAACGTATAACGTATAACGTATAACCTATAACGTATAACGTATAACGTATAACGTATAACGTATAACGTATAACGTATAACGTATAACGTATAACGTATAACGTATAACGTATAACGTATAACGTATAACGTATAACGTATAACGTATAACGTATAACGTATAACGTATAGCGTATAACGTATAACGTATTACATATTACATATAACGTATAACGTACAACGTATAACGTATAACATATAACGTCTAACGTTTAACGTATAACGTACAACGTATAACGTATAACGTATAACGTATAACGTATCACGTATAACGTATAACGTATGACGTATCACGTATAAGGTATGACCTATAACGCATTACGTATAGCGTATAACGCATAACATATAACGTATAACGTATAACGTATAACGTATAACGTATAAAGTATAACGTATAACGTATAACGTGTAACGTATAACGTATATCCTATAACGCATAACGTATAGCGTATAACGCATCACGTATAACGTATAACGTATAACGTATAACGTATAACGTCTAACGTTTAACGTATAACGTAGAACGTATAACGTATAACGTATAACGTATAACGTATCACGTATAACGTATGACGTATAACGTATGACGTATCACGTATAAGGTATGACCTATAACGCATTACGTATAGCGTATAACGCATAACATATAACGTATAACGTATAACGTATAACGTATAACGTATAACGTATAACGTATAACGTATAAAGTATAACGTATAACGTATAACGTGCAACGTATAACGTATATCCTATAACGCATAACGTATAGCGTATAACGCATAACGTATAACGTATAACGTATAACGTATAACTCCTAACGTTTAACGTATAACGTACAACGTATTTCATATTACATATAACGTATAACGTACAACGTATAACGTATAACGTATAACGTATAACTTATAACGTATAACGTATAACGTATAAAGTATAACGTATAACGTATAACGTATAACGTACAACGTATAACGTATAACGTATAACGTATAACGTATAACGTATAACGTATAACGTATAACGTATAACGTATAACGTATAACGTATAACGTATAACGTATAACGTATAACGTATAACGTATAACGTATAACGTATAACGTATAACGTATAACGTATAACGTATAACTTATAACGTGTAACGTATAACCTATAACGTGTAACGTATAACGTATAACGTATAACGTATTACGTATTACGTATAAACTATAACGTCTAACGTATAACGTATAACGTATAACGTATAACGTATAACGTATAACGTATAACGTCTAACGTATAACGTATAACGTATAACGTATAACGTATAACGTATAACGTATAACGTATAACGTATAACGTAAAACGTATAACGTATAACGTATAACGTATAACGTATAACGTATAACGTATAACGTATAACGTATAACGTATAACGTATAACGTATAACGTATAACGTATAACGTATAACGTATAACGTATAACGTATAACGTATAACGTATAACGTATAACGTATAACGTATAACGTATAACGTATAACGTATAACGTATAACGTAAAACGTATAACGTATAACGTATAACGTATTACGTATTACGTATAAACTATAACGTCTAACGTATAACGTATAACGTATAACGTATAACGTATCACGTATAACGTATAAAGTATGACGTATCACGTATAAGGTATGACCTATAACGCATTACGTATAGCGTATAACGCATAATGTATAACGTATAACGTATAACGTATAACGTATAACTTATAACGTATAACGTATAACGTATAAAGTATAACGTATAACGTATAACGTATAACGTATAACGTATAACGTATAACGTATAACGTATAACGTATAACGTATAACGTATAACGTATAACGTATAACGTATAACGTATAACGTATAACGTATAACGTATAACGTATAACGTATAACGTATAACGTATAACGTATAACGTATAACGTATAAAGTATATCGTATATCGTATAACGTATAACGTATAACGTATAACGTATATCCTATAACACATAACGTATAGCGTATAACGCATAACGTATAACGTATAACGTATAACGTATAACGTATAACGTATAACGTATAACGTATAACGTATTACGTATTACGTATAACCTATAACGTCTAACGTATAACGTATAACGTATGACGTATAACGTGTAACGTATAACGTATAACGTATAACGTATTACGTATTACGTATAACCTATAACGTCTAACGTATAACGTATAACGTATGACGTATAACGGATAACGTATAACGTATAACGTATAACGTATAACGTATAACGTATAACGTATAACGTATAACGTATAACGTGTAACGTATAACGTATAACGTATAACGTATAACTTATAACGTATAACGTATAACGTATAACGTGTAACGTATAACGTATAACGTATAACGTATTACGTATTACGTATAACCTATAACGTCTAACGTATAACGTATAACGTATGACGTATAACGTATAACGTATAACGTATAACGTATAAGGTATAACGTATAACGTATAACGTATAACGTATAACGTATAACGAATAACGTAAAACGTGAAACGTATTACATATTACGTGTAACGAGTAACGTATAACGTATAAAGTATAACGTATAACGTATAACGTGTAACGTATAACGTATATCCTATAACGCATAACGTATAGCGTATAACGCATAACGTATAACGTATAACGTATAACGTATAACGTCTAACGTTTAACGTATAACGTACAACGTATAACGTATAACGTATAACGTATAACGTATCACGTATAACGTATAACGTATAACGTATGACGTATCACGTATAAGGTATGACCTATAACGCATTACGTATAGCGTATAACGCATAACATATAACGTATAACGTATAACGTATAACGTATAACGTATAACGTATAAAGTATAACGTATAACGTATAAGGTGTAACGTATAACGTATATCCTATAACGCATAACGTATAGCGTATAACGCATAACGTATAACGTATAACGTATAACGTATAACGTCTAACGTTTAACGTATAACGTACAACGTATTACATATTACATATAACGTATAACGTACAACGTATAACGTATAACATATAACGTCTAACGTTTAACGTATAACGTACAACGTATAACGTATAACGTATAACGTATAACGTATCACGTATAACGTATAACGTATAACGTATGACGTATCACGTATAAGGTATGACCTATAACGCATTACGTATAGCGTATAACGCATAACATATAACGTATAACGTATAACGTATAACGTATAACGTATAAAGTATAACGTATAACGTATAACGTGTAACGTATAACGAATATCCTATAACGCATAACGTATAAAGTATAACGTATAACGTATAACGTGTAACGTATAACGTATATCCTATAACGCATAACGTATAGCGTATAACGCATAACGTATAACGTATAACGTATAACGTATAACGTATAACGTATAACGTATAACGTATAACGTATAACGTATAACGTATAACGTATAACGTATAACGTATAACGTATAACGTATAACGTATAACGTATAACGTATAACGTATAACGTATAACGTATAACGTATAACGTATAACGTATAACGTATATCCTATAACGCATAACGTATAGCGTATAACGCATAACGTATAACGTATAACGTATAACGTATAACGTATAACGTATAACGTATAACGTATAACGTATAACGTATAACGTATAACGTAGAACGTAGAACGTATAACGTACAACGTATAACGTACAACGTATAACGTACAACGTATAACGTACACCGTATAACGTACAACGTATAACGTAGAACGTATAACGTATAACGTATAACGTATAACGTATAACGTATAACGTATAACGTATAACGTATAACGTATAACGTATAACGTATAACGTATAACGTATAACGTATAACGTATAACGTATAACGTATAACGTATAACGTATAACGTATAACGTATAGCGTATAACGCATAACATATAACGTATAACGTATAACGTATAACGTATAACGTATAACGTATAAAGTATAACGTATAACGTATAAGGTGTAACGTATAACGTATATCCTATAACGCATAACGTATAGCGTATAACGCATAACGTATAACGTATAACGTATAACGTATAACGTCTAACGTTTAACGTATAACGTACAACGTATTACATATTACATATAACGTATAACGTACAACGTATAACGTATAACATATAACGTCTAACGTTTAACGTATAACGTACAACGTATAACGTATAACGTATAACGTATAACGTATCACGTATAACGTATAACGTATAACGTATGACGTATCACGTATAAGGTATGACCTATAACGCATTACGTATAGCGTATAACGCATAACATATAACGTATAACGTATAACGTATAACGTATAACGTAGAAAGTATAACGTATAACGTATAACGTGTAACGTATAACGAATATCCTATAACGCATAACGTATAAAGTATAACGTATAACGTATAACGTGTAACGTATAACGTATATCCTATAACGCATAACGTATAGCGTATAACGCATAACGTATAACGTATAACGTATAACGTATAACGTATAACGTATAACGTATAACGTATAACGTATAACGTATAACGTATAACGTATAACGTATAACGTATAACGTATAACGTATAACGTATAACGTATAACGTATAACGTATAACGTATAACGTATATCCTATAACGCATAACGTATAGCGTATAACGCATAACGTATAACGTATAACGTATAACGTATAACGTATAACGTATAACGTATAACGTATAACGTATAACGTATAACGTATAACGTAGAACGTAGAACGTATAACGTACAACGTATAACGTACAACGTATAACGTACAACGTATAACGTACAACGTATAACGTACAACGTATAACGTACAACGTATAACGTAGAACGTATAACGTATAACGTATAACGTATAACGTATAACGTATAACGTATAACGTATAACGTATAACGTATAACGTATAACGTATAACGTATAACGTATAACGTATATCCTATAACGCATAACGTATAGCGTATAACGCATAACGTATAACGTATAACGTATAACTTATAACGTATAACGTATAACGTATAACGTATAACGTATAACGTATAACGTATAACGTATAACGTATAACGTATAACGTATAACGTATAACGTATAACGTACAACGTATAACGTATAACGTATAACGTATAACGAATAACGTATAACGTATAACGTATAACGTATAACGTATAACTTATAACGTGTAACGTATAACGTATAACGTGTAACGTATAACGTATAACGTATAACGTATTACGTATTACGTATTACGTATAAACTATAACGTCTAACGTATAACGTATAACGTTTAACGTATAACGTACAACGTATAACGTATAACGTATAACGTATAACGTATAACGTATCACGGATAACGTATAACGTATGACGTAACACGTATAAGGTATGAGCTATAACGCATTACGTATAGCGTATAACGCATAATGTATAACGTATAACGTATAACGTATAACGTATAACGTATAACGTATAACGTGTAACGTATAACGTATAACGTATAACGAATAACGTATAACGAATAACGTATAACGTATAACGTATAACGTATAACGTATAACGTATAACGTATAACGTATAACGCATAACGTATAACGCATAACGTATAACGCATAACGTATAACGCATAACGTATAACGCATAACGTATAACGCATAACGTATAACGCATAACGTATAACGCATAACGTATAACGCATAACGTATAACGCATAACGTATAACGCATAACGTATAACGCATAACGTATAACGCATAACGTATAACGCATAACGTATAACGCATAACGTATAACGCATAACGTATAACGCATAACGTATAAAGTATAACGTATAACGTATAACGTATAACGTATAACGTATAACGTATAACGTATAACGTATAACGTATAACGTATAACGTATAACGTATAACGTATAACGTATAACGTATAAAGTATAACGTATAACGTATAAGGTGTAACGTATAACGTATATCCTATAACGCATAACGTATAGCGTATAACGCATAACGTATAACGTATAACGTATAACGTATAACGTCTAACGTTTAACGTATAACGTACAACGTATTACATATTACATATAACGTATAACGTACAACGTATAACGTATAACATATAACGTCTAACGTTTAACGTATAACGTACAACGTATAACGTATAACGTATAACGTATAACGTATCACGTATAACGTATAACGTATAACGTATGACGTATCACGTATAAGGTATGACCTATAACGCATTACGTATAGCGTATAACGCATAACATATAACGTATAACGTATAACGTATAACGTATAACGTAGAAAGTATAACGTATAACGTATAACGTGTAACGTATAACGAATATCCTATAACGCATAACGTATAAAGTATAACGTATAACGTATAACGTGTAACGTATAACGTATATCCTATAACGCATAACGTATAGCGTATAACGCATAACGTATAACGTATAACGTATAACGTATAACGTATAACGTATAACGTATAACGTATAACGTATAACGTATAACGTATAACGTATAACGTATAACGTATAACGTATAACGTATAACGTATAACGTATAACGTATAACGTATAACGTATAACGTATATCCTATAACGCATAACGTATAGCGTATAACGCATAACGTATAACGTATAACGTATAACGTATAACGTATAACGTATAACGTATAACGTATAACGTATAACGTATAACGTATAACGTAGAACGTAGAACGTATAACGTACAACGTATAACGTACAACGTATAACGTACAACGTATAACGTACAACGTATAACGTACAACGTATAACGTACAACGTATAACGTAGAACGTATAACGTATAACGTATAACGTATAACGTATAACGTATAACGTATAACGTATAACGTATAACGTATAACGTATAACGTATAACGTATAACGTATAACGTATATCCTATAACGCATAACGTATAGCGTATAACGCATAACGTATAACGTATAACGTATAACTTATAACGTATAACGTATAACGTATAACGTATAACGTATAACGTATAACGTATAACGTATAACGTATAACGTATAACGTATAACGTATAACGTATAACGTACAACGTATAACGTATAACGTATAACGTATAACGAATAACGTATAACGTATAACGTATAACGTATAACGTATAACTTATAACGTGTAACGTATAACGTATAACGTGTAACGTATAACGTATAACGTATAACGTATTACGTATTACGTATTACGTATAAACTATAACGTCTAACGTATAACGTATAACGTTTAACGTATAACGTACAACGTATAACGTATAACGTATAACGTATAACGTATAACGTATCACGGATAACGTATAACGTATGACGTAACACGTATAAGGTATGAGCTATAACGCATTACGTATAGCGTATAACGCATAATGTATAACGTATAACGTATAACGTATAACGTATAACGTATAACGTATAACGTGTAACGTATAACGTATAACGTATAACGAATAACGTATAACGAATAACGTATAACGTATAACGTATAACGTATAACGTATAACGTATAACGTATAACGTATAACGCATAACGTATAACGCATAACGTATAACGCATAACGTATAACGCATAACGTATAACGCATAACGTATAACGCATAACGTATAACGCATAACGTATAACGCATAACGTATAACGCATAACGTATAACGCATAACGTATAACGCATAACGTATAACGCATAACGTATAACGCATAACGTATAACGCATAACGTATAACGCATAACGTATAACGCATAACGTATAACGCATAACGTATAACGCATAACGTATAACGCATAACGTATAACGCATAACGTATAACGCATAACGTATAACGCATAACGTATAACGCATAACGTATAACGCATAACGTATAACGTATAACGTATAACGTATAACGTATAACGTATAACGTATAACGTATAACGTATAACGTATAACGTATAACGTATAACGTATAACGTATAACGTATAACGTATAGCGTATAACGTATAACGTATAACGTATAACGTATAACGTTTAACGTATAACGTATAACGTATAACGTATAACGTATAACGTATAACGTATAACGTATAACGTATAACGTATAACGTATAACGTATAACGTATAACGTATAACGAATAACGTATAACGTATAACGTATAACGTATGACGTATCACGTATAAGGTATGACCTATAACGTATAACGTATAACGTATAACTTATAACGTATAACGTATAACGTATAACGTATAACGTATAACGTATAACGTATAACGTATAACGTATAACGTATAACGTATAACGTATAACGTATAACGAATAACGTATAACGTATAACGTATAACGTATAACGTATAACGTATAACGTATAACGTATAACGTAAAACGTATAACGTATAACGTATAACGTATAACGTATAACGTATAACGTATAACGTATAACGTATAACGTATAACGTATAACGTATTACGTATTACGTATAAACTATAACGTCTAACGTATAACGTATAACGTTTAACGTATAACGTACAACGTATAACGTATAACGTATAACGTATAACGTATAACGTATCACGGATAACGTATAACGTATGACGTATCACGTATAAGGTATGAGCTATAACGCATTACGTATAGCGTATAACGCATAATGTATAACGTATAACGTATAACGTATAACGTATAACGTATAACGTATAACGTATAACGTGTAACGTGTAACGTATAACGTATAACGTATAACGAATAACGTATAACGAATAACGTATAACGTATAACGTATAACGTATAACGTATAACGTATAACGTATAACGTATAACGTATAACGCATAACGTATAACGCATAACGTATAACGCATAACGTATAACGCATAACGTATAACGCATAACGTATAACGCATAACGTATAACGCATAACGTATAACGCATAACGTATAACGCATAACGTATAACGCATAACGTATAACGCATAACGTATAACGCATAACGTATAACGCATAACGTATAACGCATAACGTATAACGCATAACGTATAACGCATAACGTATAACGCATAACGTATAACGCATAACGTATAACGCATAACGTATAACGCATAACGTATAACGCATAACGTATAACGCATAACGTATAACGTATAACGTATAACGCATAACGTATAACGTATAACGTATAACGTATAACGTATAACGTATAACGTATAACGTATAACGTATAACGTATAACGTATAACGTATAACGTATAGCGTATAACGTATAGCGTATAACGTATAACGTATAACGTATAACGTATAACGTTTAACGTATAACGTATAACGTATAACGTATAACGTATAACGTATAACGTATAACGTATAACGTATAACGTATAACGTATAACGTATAACGAATAACGTATAACGTATGACGTATCACGTATAAGGTATGACCTATAACGTATAACGTATAACGTATAACTTATAACGTATAACGTATAACGTATAACGTATAACGTATAACGT
Organism: Ptiloglossa arizonensis; assembly: GCF_051014685.1. Classification (NCBI taxonomy): domain Eukaryota; kingdom Metazoa; phylum Arthropoda; class Insecta; order Hymenoptera; family Colletidae; genus Ptiloglossa; species Ptiloglossa arizonensis. The sequence continues at coordinate 50,599 of NW_027479827.1, forward strand.
ATAACGTATAACGTATAACGTATAACGTATAACGTATAACGTATAACGTATAACGAATAACGTATAACGTATAACGTATAACGTATAACGTATAACGTATAACGTATAACGTATAACGTATAACATATAACGTATAACGTATAACGTATCACGGATAACGTATAACGTATGACGTATCACGTATAAGGTATGAGCTATAACGCATTACGTATAGCGTATAACGCATAATGTATAACGTATAACGTATAACGTATAACGTATAACGTATAACGTATAACGTATAACGTGTAACGTGTAACGTATAACGTATAACGTATAACGAATAACGTATAACGAATAACGTATAACGTATAACGTATAACGTATAACGTATAACGTATAACGTATAACGTATAACGTATAACGCATAACGTATAACGCATAACGTATAACGCATAACGTATAACGCATAACGTATAACGCATAACGTATAACGCATAACGTATAACGCATAACGTATAACGCATAACGTATAACGCATAACGTATAACGCATAACGTATAACGCATAACGTATAACGCATAACGTATAACGCATAACGTATAACGCATAACGTATAACGCATAACGTATAACGCATAACGTATAACGCATAACGTATAACGCATAACGTATAACGCATAACGTATAACGCATAACGTATAACGCATAACGTATAACGCATAACGTATAACGTATAACGTATAACGCATAACGTATAACGTATAACGTATAACGTATAACGTATAACGTATAACGTATAACGTATAACGTATAACGTATAACGTATAACGTATAACGTATAGCGTATAACGTATAGCGTATAACGTATAACGTATAACGTATAACGTATAACGTTTAACGTATAACGTATAACGTATAACGTATAACGTATAACGTATAACGTATAACGTATAACGTATAACGTATAACGTATAACGTATAACGTATAACGTATAACGTATAACGAATAACGTATAACGTATGACGTATCACGTATAAGGTATGACCTATAACGTATAACGTATAACGTATAACTTATAACGTATAACGTATAACGTATAACGTATAACGTATAACGTATAACGTATAACGTATAACGTATAACGTATAACGTATAACGTATAACGTATAACGAATAACGTATAACGTATAACGTATAACGTATAACGTATAACGTATAACGTATAACGTATAACGTATAACATATAACGTATAACGTATAACGTACAACGTATAACGTATAAGGTATAACGTATAACGTATAACGTATAACGTATAACGTATAACGTATAACGTCTAACGTTTAACGTATAACGTACAACGTATAACGTAAAATGTAAAACGTATTACATATTACGTGTAACGAGTAACGTATAACGTATAACGTATAACGTATAACGTATAACGTATAACGTACAACGTATAACGTACAACGTATAACGTACAACGTATAACGTATAACGTATAACGTATAACGTATAACGTATAACGTATAACGTATAACGTATAACGTATAACGTATAACGTTTAACGTATAACGTATAACGTATAACGTATATCGTATAATGTATAACGCATAACGTATACCGTATAACGTATAACGTATAACGTATAATGTATAACGTATAACGTATAACGTATAACGTATAACTTATAACGTAAAACGTATTACATATTACGTATAACGAGTAACGTATAACGTATAACGTATAACGTATAACGTATAACGTATAACGAATAACGTATAGCGTATAACGTATAACGTATATCGTATAACGTATAACGTATAACGTATAACGTATAACGTATAACGTATGACGTATAACGTATAACGTATAACGTATAACGTATAACGTATAACGTATAACGTATAACGTATAACGAATAACGTATAGCGTATAACGTATAACGTATAACGTATAACGTATAACGTATAACGTATAACGTATAACGTATAACGTATAACGTATAACGTATGACGTATAACGTATAACGTATAACGTATAACGTATAACGTATAACGTATAACGTATAACGTATAACGTATAACGTATAACGTATAACGTATAACGTATAACGTATAACTTATAACGTAAAACGTATTACATATTACGTATAACGAGTAACGTATAGCGTATAACGTATAACGTATAACGTATAACGTATAACGAATAACGTATAGCGTATAACGTATAACGTATAACGTATAACGTATAACGTATAACGTATAACGTATAACGTATAACGTATGACGTATAACGTATAACGTATAACGTATAACGTATAACGTATAACGTATAACGTATAACGTATTTCGTATAACGTATAACGAATAACGTATAACGTATAACGTATAACGTATTACGTATTACGTATAAACTATAACGTCTAACGTATAACGTATAACGTATAACGTATTACATATTACATATAACGTATAACGTACAACGTATAACGTATAACATATAACGTCTAACGTTTAACGTATAACGTACAACGTATTACATATTACATATAACGTATAACGTACAACGTATAACGTATAACATATAACGTCTAACGTTTAACGTATAACGTACAACGTATAACGTATAACGTATAACGTATAACGTATAACGTATCACGTATAACGTATAACGTATGACGTATCACGTATAAGGTATGACCTATAACGCATTACGTATAGCGTATAACGCATAACATATAACGTAAAACGTATAACGTATAACGTATAACGTATAAAGTATAACGTATAACGTATAACGTGTAACGTATAACGTATATCCTATAACGCATAACGTATAGCGTATAACGCATAACGTATAAAGTATATCGTATATCGTATAACGTATAACGTATAACGTATAACGTATATCCTATAACACATAACGTATAGCGTATAACGCATAACGTATAACGTATAACGTATAACGTATAACGTATAACGTATAACGTATAACGTATAACGTATAACGAATAACGTAAAACGTAAAACGTATTACATATTACGTGTAACGAGTAACGTATAACGTGTAACGTATAACGTATAACGTATAACGTATAACGTATAACGTATAACTTATAACGTTAAACGCATTACATATTACGTATAACGAGTAACGTATAACGTATAACGTATAACGTATAACGTATAACGTATAACGTATAACGTATAACGTATAACGTATAACGTATAACGTATAACGTATGACGTATAACGTATAACGTATAACGTATAACGTATAACGTATAACGTATAACGTATAACGTATAACGTATAACGTATAACGTATAACGTATAACGTATAACGTATAACGTATAACGTATAACGTATGACGTATAACGTATAACGTATAACGTATAACGTATAACGTATAACGTATAACGTATAACGTATAACGTATAACGTATAACGTATAACGTATAACGTATAACGTATAACGTATAACGTATAACGTATAACGTATAACGCATAACGTATAAAGCATAACGTAAAACGTGAAACGTGTAACGTATAACGTATGGCGTATAACGTATAACGTATTACATATTACATATAACGTATAACGTACAACGCATAACGTATAACGTATAGCGTATAACGTATAACGAATAACGTGTAACGTATAACGTATAACGTATAACGTATAACGTATAACGTATAACGTATAACGTATAACGTATAACGTATAACGCATAACGTATAAAGCATAACGTAAAACGTTAAACGTGTAACGTATAACGTATGGCGTATAACGTATAAGGTATTACATATTACATGTAACGTATAACGTACAACGTATAACGTATAACATATAACGTCTAACGTTTAACGTATAACGTATAACGTATAACGTATAACGTATAACGTATAACGTATAACGTATAACGTATAACGTATAACGTATAACGTATAACGTATAACGTAAAACGTATAACGTATAACGTATAACGTATAACGTATAACGTATAACGTATAACGTATAACGTATAACTTATAACGTAAAACGCATTACATATTACGTATAACGAGTAACGTATAACGTATAACGTATAACGTATAACGTATAACGAATAACGTAAAACGTAAAACGTATTACATATTACGTGTAACGAGTAACGTATAACGTATAACGTATAACGTATAACGTATAACGTATAACGTATAACTTATAACGTAAAACGCATTACATATTACGTAAAACGCATTACATATTACGTATAACGAGTAACGTATAACGTATAACGTATAACGTATAACGTATAACGTATAACGTATAACGTATAACGTATAACGTATAACGTATAACGTATAACGTATAACGTATAACGTATAACGTATAACGTATAACGTATAACGTATAACGTATAACGTATAACGTATAACGTATAACGTATAACGTATAACGTATAACGTATAACGTATAACGTATAACGTATAACGTATAACGTATAACGTATAACGTATAACGTATAACGTATAACGTATAACGTATAACGTATAACGTATAACGTATAACGTATAACGTATAACGTATAACGTATAACGTATAACGTATAACGTATAACGCATAACGTATAAAGCATAACGTAAAACGTGAAACGTGTAACGTATAACGTATGGCGTATAACGTATAACGTATTACATATTACATATAACGTATAACGTACAACGCATAACGTATAACGTATAGCGTATAACGTATAACGAATAACGTGTAACGTATAACGTATAACGTATAACGTATAACGTATAACGTATAACGTATAACGTATAACGTATAACTTATAACGTAAAACGCATTACATATTACGTATAACGAGTAACGTATAACGTATAACGTATAACGTGTAACGTATAACGTATAACGTATAACGTATAACGTATAACGTATAACGTATAACGTATAACGTATAACGTATAACGTATAACGTATAACGTATAACGTATAACGTATAACGTATAACGTATAACGTATAACGTATAACGTATAACGTATAACGTATAACGTATAACGTATAACGTATAACGTATAACGTATAACGTATAACGTATAACGTATAACGTATAACGTATAACGTATAACGTATAACGCATAACGTATAAAGCATAACGTAAAACGTGAAACGTGTAACGTATAACGTATGGCGTATAACGTATAACGTATTACATATTACATATAACGTATAACGTATGGCGTATAACGTATAACGTATTACATATTACATATAACGTATAACGTACAACGCATAACGTATAACGTATAACGTATAACGTATAACGTATAACGTATAACGTATAACGTATAACGTATAACGTATAACGTATAACGTATAACGTATAACGTATAACGTATGACGTATAACGTATGACGTATAACGTATAACGTATAACGTATAACGTATAACGTATAACGTATAACGTATAACGTATAACGTATAACGTATAACGTATAACGTATAACGTATAACGTATAACGTATAACGTATAACGTATAACGTATAACGTATAACGTATAACGTATAACGTATAACGTATAACGTATAACGTATAACGTATAACGTATAACGTATAACGTATAACGTATAACGTATAACGTATAACGTATAACGTATAACGTATAACGTATAACGTATAACGTATAACGTATAACGTATAACGTATAACGCATAACGTATAACGTATAACGTATAACGCATAACGTATAACGTATAACGTATAACGTATAACGTATAACGTATAACGTATAACGTATAACGTATAACGTATAACGTATAACGTAAAACGTATAACGTATAACGTATAACGTATAACGTATAACGTATAAACTATAACGTCTAACGTATAACGTATAACGTATAACGTACAACGTATCACGTATAACGTATAACGTATGACGTATCACGTATAAGGTATGACCTATAACGCATTACGTATAGCGTATAACGCATAATGTATAACGTATAACGTATAACGTATAACGTATAACTTATAACGTATAACGTATAACGTATAACGTATAACGTATAACGTATAACGTCTAACGTTTAACGTATAACGTACAACGTATTACATATTACATATAACGTATAACGTACAACGTATAACGTATAACATATAACGTCTAACGTTTAACGTATAACGTATAACGTATAACGTATAACGTATAACGTATAACGTATAACGTATAACGTATAACGTATAACGTATAACGTATAACGTATAACGTATAACGTATAACGTATAACGTATAACGTATAACGTATAACGTATAACGCATAAACTATAACGTCTAACGTATAACGTATAACGTATAACGTACAACGTATCACGTATAACGTATAACGTATGACGTATCACGTATAAGGTATGACCTATAACGCATTACGTATAGCGTATAACGCATAATGTATAACGTATAACGTATAACGTATAACGTATAACTTATAACGTATAACGTATAACGTATAAAGTATAACGTATAACGTATAACGTATAACGTATAACGTATAACGTATAACGTATAACGTATAACGTATAACGTATAACGTATAACGTATAACGTATAACGTATAACGTACAACGTATAACGTATAACGTATAACGTATAACGTCTAACGTTTAACGTATAACGTACAACGTATTACATATTACATATAACGTATAACGTACAACGTATAACGTATAACATATAACGTCTAACGTTTAACGTATAACGTATAACGTATAACGTATAACGTATAACGTATAACGTATAACGTATAACGTATAACGTATAACGAATAACGTATAACGTGTAACGTATAACTTATAACGTATAACGTATAACGTATAACGTATAACGTATAACGTAAAACGTATAACGTATAACGTATAACGTATAACGTATAACGTATAACGTATAACGTATAACGTATAACGTATAACGTATAACGTATAACGTATAACGTATAACGTATAACGTATAACGTATAACGTATAACGTATAACGTATAACGTATAACGTATAACGTATAACGTATAACGTATAACGTATAACGTATAACGTATAACGTATAACGTATAACGTATAACGTATAACGTATAACGTATAACGTATATCCTATAACGCATAACGTATAGCTTATAACGCATAACGTATAACGCATAACGTATAACGTATAACGTATAACGTATAACGTATAACGTATAACGTATAACGTATAACGTATAACGTATAACGTATAACGTATAACGTATAACGTATAACGTATAACGTATAACGTATAACGTATAACGTATAACGTATAACGTATAACGTATAACGTATAACGTATAACGTATAACGTATAACGTATAACGTATAACGTATAACGTATAACGTATAACGTATAACGTATAACGTATAACGTATAACGTATAACGTATAACGTATAACGTATAACGTATAACGTATAACGTATAACGTATAACGTATAACGTATAACGTATAACGTATAACGTATAACGTATAACGTATATCCTATAACGCATAACGTATAGCTTATAACGCATAACGTATAACGCATAACGTATATCCTATAACGCATAACGTATAGCTTATAACGCATAACGTATAACGCATAACGTATAACGTATAACGTATAACGTATAACGTATAACGTATAACGCATAACGTATAACGTATAACGTATAACGTATAACGTATAACGTATAACGTATAACGTATAACGTATAACGTATAACGTATAACGTATAACGTATAACGTATAACGTATAACGTATAACGTATAACGTATAACGTATAACGTATAACGTATAACGCATAACGTATAACGTATAGCGTATAACGTATAACGAATAACGTGTAACGTATAACGTATAACGTATAACGTATAACGTATAACGTATAACGTATAACGTATAACGTATAACGTATAACGTATAACGTATAACGTATAACGCATAACGTATAAAGCATAACGTAAAACGTTAAACGTGTAACGTATAACGTATGGTGTATAACGTATAAGGTATTACATATTACATGTGACGTATAACGTACAACGTATAACGTATAACATATAACGTCTAACGTTTAACGTATAACCTACAACGCATAACGGATAACGTATAACGTATAACGTATAACGTATAACGTATAACGTATAAAGTATAACGTATAACGCATAACGTATAACGTATAACGTATAACGCATAACGTATAACGTATAACGTATAACGAATAACGTATAACGTATAACGTATAACGTATGACGTATAACGTATAACGTATAACGTATAACGTATAACGTATAACGTATAACGTAAAACGTATAACGTGTAACGTATAACGTGTAACGTATAACGTATAACGTATAACGTATAACGTATAACGTATAACGTATAACGTATAACGTATAACGTATAACGTATAACGTATAACGTATAACGTATAACGTATAACGTATAACGTATAACGTATAACGTATATCCTATAACGCATAACGTATAGCTTATAACGCATAACGTATAACGCATAACGTATAACGTATAACGTATAACGTATAACGTATAACGTATAACGTATAACGTATAACGTATAACGTATAACGTATAACGTATAACGTATAACGTAGACCGTATAACGTATAACGTATAACGTATAACGCATAACGTATAAAGCATAACGTAAAACGTGAAACGTGTAACGTATAACGTATGGCGTATAACGTATAACGTATTACATATTACATATAACGTATAACGTACAACGCATAACGTATAACGTATAGCGTATAACGTATAACGAATAACGTGTAACGTATAACGTATAACGTATAACGTATAACGTATAACGTATAACGTATAACGTATAACGTATAACGTATAACGTATAACGTATAACGTATAACGCATAACGTATAAAGCATAACGTAAAACGTTAAACGTGTAACGTATAACGTATGGCGTATAACGTATAAGGTATTACATATTACATGTAACGTATAACGTACAACGTATAACGTATAACATATAACGTGTAACGTTTAACGTATTACGTACAACGTATAACGTATAACGTATAACGTATAACGTATAACGTATAACGTATAACGTATAACGTATAAAGTATAACGTATAACGCATAACGTATAACGTATAACGTATAACGCATAACGTATAACGTATAACGTATAACGAATAACGTATAACGTATAACGTATAACGTATGACGTATAACGTATAACGTATAACGTATAACGTATAACGTATAACGTATAACGTCAAACGTATAACGTGTAACGTATAACGTGTAACGTATAACGTATAACGTATAACGTATAACGTATAACGTAGAACGTATAACGTATAACGTATAACGTATAACCTATAACGTATAACGTATAACGTATAACGTATAACGTATAACGTATAACGTATAACGTATAACGTATAACGTATAACGTATAACGTATGACGTATAACGTATAACGTATAACGTATAACGTATAACGTATAACGTAAAACGTATTACGTATAACGTATAACGTATAACGTATAACGTATAAACTATAACGTCTAACGTATAACGTATAACGTATAACGTACAACGTATCACGTATAACGTATAACGTATGACGTATCACGTATAAGGTATGACCTATAACGCATTACGTATAGCGTATAACGCATAATGTATAACGTATAACGTATAACGTATAACGTATAACTTATAACGTATAACGTATAACGTATAAAGTATAACGTATAACGTATAACGTATAACGTATAACGTATAACGTATAACGTATAACGTATAACGTATAACGTATAACGTATAACGTATAACGTATAACGTATAACGTATAACGTATAACGTATAACGTATAACGTCTAACGTTTAATGTATAACGTATAACGTATAACGTATAACGTATATCCTATAACACATAACGTATAGCGTATAACGCATAACGTATAACGTATAACGTATAACGTATAACGTATAACGTATAACGTATGACGTATAACGTATAACGTATAACGAATAACGTAAAACGTAAAACGTATTACATATTACGTGTAACGAGTAACGTATAACGTATAACGTATAACGTATAACGTATAACGTATAACGAATAACGTATAACGTATAACGTACAACGTATAACGTATAACGTATAGCGTATAACGTATAACGTATTACATATTACATATAACGTATAACGTACAACGTATAACGTATAACATATAACGTCTAACGTTTAACGTATAACGTACAACGTATAACATATAACGTATAACGTATAACGTATCACGTATAACGTATAACGTATGACGTATCACGTATAAGGTATGACCTATAACGCATTACGTATAGCGTATAACGCATAACATATAACGTATAACGTATAACGTATAACGTATAACGTATAACGTATAACGTATAACGTATAACGTATAACGTATAACGAATAACGTAAAACGTAAAACGTATTACATATTACGTGTAACGAGTAACGTATAACGTATAACGTATAACGTATAACGTACAACGTATAACGTGTAACGTATAGCGTATAACGTATAACGTATAACGTATAACGTATAACGAATAACGTATAACGTATAACGTACAACGTATAACGTATAACGTATAGCGTATAACGTACAACGTATAACGTATAACGTATAGCGTATAACGTATAACGTATTACATATTACATATAACGTATAACGTACAACGTATAACGTATAACATATAACGTCTAACGTTTAACGTATAACGTACAACGTATAACGTATAACGTATAACGTATAACGTATCACGTATAACGTATAACGTATGACGTATCACGTATAAGGTATGACCTATAACGCATTACGTATAGCGTATAACGCATAACATATAACGTATAACGTATAACGTATAACGTATAACGTATAACGTATAACGTATAACGTATAACGTATAACGTATAACGTATAACGTATAACGTATAACGTATAACGTATAACGTATAACGTATAACGTATAACGTATAACGTATAACGTATAACGTCTAACGTTTAATGTATAACGTATAACGTATAACGTAGAAAGTATAACGTATAACGTATAACGTGTAACGTATAACGAATATCCTATAACGCATAACGTATAAAGTATAACGTATAACGTATAACGTGTAACGTATAACGTATATCCTATAACGCATAACGTATAGCGTATAACGCATAACGTATAACGTATAACGTATAACGTATAACGTATAACGTATAACGTATAACGTATAACGTATAACGTATAACGTATAACGTATAACGTATAACGTATAACGTATAACGTATAACGTATAAC
>NW_027479828.1:0-61939 GCF_051014685.1 Ptiloglossa arizonensis
CGTATAACGTATAACGTATAAACGTATAACGTATAACGTATAACGTAATACGTATAACGTATACGTATAACGTATAACGTATAACGTATAACGTATAAACGTATAACGTAATAACGTATAACGTATAAACGTATAACGTATAACGTATAACGTATAACGTATAACGTATAACGTATAAACGTATAACGTATAACGTATAACGTATAACGTATAACGTATAACGTATAACGTATAACGTATAACGTATAACGTATAACGTATAACGTTATAACGTATAACGTATAACGTATAACGTATAAGTATAACGTATAACGTATAACGTATAACGTATAACGTATAACGTATAACGTATAACGTATAACGTATAACGTATAACGTATAACGTATAACGTATAACGTATAACGTATAACGTATAACGTATAACGTATAACGTATAACGTATAACGTATAACGTATAACGTATAACGTATAACGTATAACGTATAACGTATAACGTATAACGTATAACGTATAACGTATAACGTATAACGTATAACGTATATCGTATAACGTATAACGTATAACGTATAAAACGTATAACGTATAACGTATAACTATAACGTATAACGTATAACGTATAACGTATAACGTATAACGTATAACGTATAACGTATAACGTATAACGTATAACGTATAACGTATAACGTATATAACGTATAACGTATAACGTATAACGTATAACGTATAACGTATAACGTATAACGTATAACGTATAACGTATAACGTATAACGTATAACGTATACGTACGTATAACGTATAACGTATAAACGTATAACGTATAACGTATAACGTATAACGTATAACGTATAACGTATAAACGTATAACGTATAACGTATAACGTATAACGTATAACGTATAACGTATAAACGTATAACGTATAACGTATAACGTATAACGTATAACGTATAACGTATAACGTATAAACGTATAACGTATAACGTATAACGTATAACGTATAACGTATAACGTATAACGTATAACGTATAACGTATACGTATAACGTATACGTATACGTATAAAGTATAACTAATAACGTTTAACGCATAACGTATAACGTATAACGTATAACGTATGACGTATCACGTATAAGGTATGACCTATAACGCATAACGTATAACGTATAACGCATAGGTATAACGTATAACGTATACCGTATAACGTATAACGTATAACGTATAACGTATAACGTATAACGTATAACGTATAACGTATAACGTATAACGTATAACGTATAACGTACAGGGTATAACGTATACCGTTAAACGTATAACGTATAACGTATAACGTATCACGTATAACGTATAACGTATCACGTATCACGTATAACGTATAACGTATAACGTATAACGTATAACGTATAACGTATATAACGTATAACGTATGACGTATAACGTATAACGTATAACGTATAACGTATAGCGTATAATGTATAACGTATAACCTATAACGTATAACCTATAACGTATAAACGTATAACGTATAACGTATAACGTATAACGTATAACGTATAATGTATGACGTATAACGTATAACGTATAGGGTATAACGTATAACGTATACCGTATAAAGTATAACTAACAACGTTTAACGTGTAACGTATAACGTATAACGTATAACGTATGACGTATCACGTATAAGGTATGACCTATAACGTATAACGTATAACGTATAGGGTATAACGTATAACGTATACCATATAACGTATAACGTATAACGTATAACGTATGACGTCTAACGTATAACGTATAGGGTATAACGTATAACGTATACCGTATAAAGTATAACTAATAACGTTTAACGCATAACGTATAACGTATAACGTATAACGTATGACGTATCACGTATAAGGTATGACCTATAACGCATAACGTATAACGTATAACGCATAGGGTATAACGTATAACGTATACCGTATAACGTATAACGTATAACGTATAACGTATAACGTATAACGTATAACGTATAACGTATAACGTATAACGTATAACGTATAACGTACAGGGTATAACGTATACCGTTAAACGTATAACGTATAACGTATAACGTATAACGTATAACGTATAACGTATCACGTATACGTATAACGTATAACGTATAACGTATAACGTATAACGTATAACGTATAACGTATAACGTATAACGTATAACGTATAACGTATAACGTATAACGTATAACGTATAACGTATAACGTATAACGTATAACGTATAACGTATAACGTATAACGTATAACGTATAACGTATAACGTATAACGTATAACGTATAACGTATAACGTATAACGTATAACGTATAACGTATAACGTATCACGTATCACGTATAACGTATAACGTATAACGTATAACGTATAACGTATAACGTATAACGTATAACGTATAACGTATAACGTATAACGTATAACGTATAACGTATAACGTATAACGTATAACGTATACGTATAACGTATAACGTATAACGTATAACGTATAACGTATAACGTATAACGTATAACGTATAACGTATAACGTATAACGTATAACGTATAACGTATAACGTATAACGTATAACGTATAACGTATAACGTATAACGTATAACGTATAACGTATAACGTATAACGTATAACGTATAACGTATAACGTATAACGTATAACGTATAAACGTATAACGTATAACGTATAACGTATAACGTATGACGTATAACGTATAACGTATAACGTATGACGTATAACGTATGACGTATAACGTATAACGTATAACGTATAACGTATAAACGTATAACGTATAACGTATAACGTATAACGTATAACGTATAACGTATAACGTATAACGTATAACGTATAACGTATAACGTATAACGTATAACGTATAACGTATAACGTATAACGTATAACGTATAACGTATAACGTATAACGTATAACGTATAACGTATAACGTATAACGTATAACGTATAACGTATAACGTATAACGTATAACGTATAACGTATAACGTATAACGTATAACGTATAACGTATAACGTATAACGTATAACGTATAACGTATAACGTATAACGTATAACGTATAACGTATAACGTATAACGTATAACGTATAACGTATAACGTATAACGTATAACGTATAACGTATAACGTATAACGTATAACGTATAACGTATAACGTATAACGTATAACGTATAACGTATAACGTATAACGTATAACGTATAACGTATAACGTATAACGTATAACGTATAACGTATAACGTATAACGTATAACGTATAACGTATAACGTATACGTATAACGTATAACGTATAACGTATAACGTATAACGTATAACGTATAACGTATAACGTATAACGTATAACGTATAACGTATAACGTATAACGTATAACGTATAACGTATAACGTATAACGTATAACGTATAACGTATAACGTATAACGTATAACGTATAACGTATAACGTATAAGTATAACGTATAACTATAACGTATAACGTATAACGTTAACGTATAACGTATAACGTGTAACGTATAACGTATAACGTATAACGTATAACGTAGAACGTGTAACGTAGAACGTGGAACGTATAACGTATAACGTATAACGTATAACGTGTAACGTATAACGTATAACGTATATCGTAGAACGTATAACGTATAACGTATGACGTATCACGAATAAGGTATGACCTATAACGTATAACGTATAACGTATAACGTATGACGCATAACGTATAACGTATGACGTATAACGTATAACGTATAACTTATATCGTCTAACGTATAACGTATAACGTATGACGTATAACGTATAACGTATAACATATAAACGATATAACGTATAACGTATAACGTATAACGTATAACGTTTAACGTATGACGTATAACGTATAACGTATAACGTACAACGTGTAACGTATATCGTATAACGTATTACGTACAACGTATAACGTATAACGTATAACGTATAACGTATAACGTGTAACGTATAACGTAGAACGTGTAACGTATAACGTATAACGTGTAACATATAACGTATAACGTATAACGTAGAACGTAGAACGTATAACGTATAACGTATGACGTGTAACGTATAACGTAGAACGTGTAACGTATAACGTATAACGTGTAACATATAACGTATAACGTATAACGTATATCGTAGAACGTATAACGTATAACGTATGACGCATCACGAATAAGGTATGACCTATAACGTATAACGTATAACGTATAACGTAGAACGTATAACGTATAACGTATAACGTATAACGTATAACGTATAACGTATAACGTATAACGTATAACGTATAACGTATAACGTATAACGTATAACGTATAACGTATAACGTATAACGTATAAAATATAACGTATAACGTATAACGTATAACGTATAACGTATAACGTATAACGTATAACGTATAACGTATAACGTATAACGTATAACGTATAACGTATAACGTATAACGTATAACGTATAACGTATAACGTATAACGTATAACGTATAACGTAGAACGTGGAACGTATAACGTATAACGTATAACGTATAACGTGTAACGTATAACGTATAACGTATATCGTAGAACGTATAACGTATAACGTATGACGTATCACGAATAAGGTATGACCTATAACGTAGAACGTATAACGTATAACGTATGACGCATAACGTATAACGTATGACGTATAACGTATAACGTATAACTTATAACGTCTAACGTATAACGTATAACGTATGACGTATAACGTATAACGTATAACGTATAAACGATATAACGTATAACGTATAACGTATAACGTATAACGTATAACGTATAACGTATAACGTATAACGTATGACCTATAACGTATAACGTATAACGTATAACGTATGACGTATAACGTATAACGTATGACGTATAACGTATAACGTATAACGTATAACGTATAACGTATAACGTATAACGTATAACGTATAACGTATAACAGAAACGTATAACGTATAACGTATAACGTATAACGTATAACGTATAACGTATAACGTATAACGTATAACGTATAACGTATAACGTATAACGTATAAACGATATAACGTATAACGTATAACGTATAACGTATAACGTATAACGTATAACGTATAACGTATAACGTATAACGTATAACGTATAACGTATAACGTATAACGTATAACGTATAACGTATAACGTATAACGTATAACGTATAACGTATAACGTATAACGTATAACGTATAACGTATAACGTATAACGTATAACGTATAACGTATAACGTATAACGTATAACGTATAACGTATAACGTATAACGTATAACGTATAACGTATAACGTATAACGTATAACGTATAACGTATGACGTATCACGAATAAGGTATGACCTATAACGTATAACGTATAACGTATAACGTAGAACGTATAACGTATAACGTATAACGTATGCCGTATCACGAATAAGGTATGACCTATAACGTATAACGTATAACGTATAACGTATGACGCATAACGTATAACGTATGACGTATAACGTATAACGTATAACTTATAACGTCTAACGTATAACGTATAACGTATAACGTATGACGTATAACGTATAACGTATAACGTATAAACGATATAACGTATAACGTATAACGTATAACGTATAACGTATAACGTATAACGTATAACGTATAACGTATAACGTATAACGTATAACGTATAACGTATAACGTATAACGTATAACGTATAACGTAGAACGTATAACGTATAACGTATGACGCATAACGTATAACGTATGACGTATAACGTATAACGTATAACTTATAACGTCTAACGTATAACGTATAACGTATGACGTATAACGTATAACGTATAACGTATAAACGATATAACGTATAACGTATAACGTATAACGTATAACGTATAACGTATAACGTATAACGTATAACGTATGACCTATAACGTATAACGTATAACGTATAACGTATGACGTATAACGTATAACGTATGACGTATAACGTATAACGTATAACGTATAACGTATAACGTATAACGTATAACGTATAACAGAAACGTATAACGTATAACGTATAACGTATAACGTATAACGTATAACGTATAACGTATAACGTATAACGTATAACGTATAACGTATAACGTATAACGTATAACGTATAACGTATAACGTATAACGTATAACGTATAACGTATGACGTATAACGTATAACGTATAACGTATAACGTATAACGTATAACGTATAACGTATAACGTATAACGTATAACGTATAACGTATAACGTATAACGTATGACGTATCACGAATAAGGTATGACCTATAACGTATAACGTATAACGTATAACGTAGAACGTATAACGTATAACGTATAACGTATGCCGTATCACGAATAAGGTATGACCTATAACGTATAACGTATAACGTATAACGTATGACGCATAACGTATAACGTATGACGTATAACGTATAACGTATAACTTATAACGTCTAACGTATAACGTATAACGTATAACGTATGACGTATAACGTATAACGTATAACGTATAAACGATATAACGTATAACGTATAACGTATAACGTATAACGTATAACGTATAACGTATAACGTATAACGTATAACGTATAACGTATAACGTATAACGTATAACGTATAACGTATAACGTATAACGTATAACGTATAACGTATAACGTATGACGTATCACGAATAAGGTATGACCTATAACGTATAACGTATAACGTATAACGTAGAACGTATAACGTATAACGTATAACGTATAACGTATGACGTATCACGAATAAGGTATGACCTATAACGTATAACGTATAACGTATAACGTATGACGCATAACGTATAACGTATGACGTATAACGTATAACGTATAACTTATAACGTCTAACGTATAACGTATAACGTATACCGTATAAAGTATAACTAATAACGTTTAACGTATAACGTATAACGTATAACGTATAACGTATAACGTATGACGTATCACGTATAAGGTATGACTTATAACGTATAACGTATAACGTATAACGTATAACGTATAACGTATAACGTATAACGTATAACGTATAACGTATAACGTATAACGTATAACGTATAACGTATAACGTATAACGTATAACGTATAACGTATAACGTATAACGTATAACGTATAACGTATAACGTATAACGTATAACGTATAACGTATAACGTATAACGTATAACGTATAACGTATAACGTATAACGTATAACGTATAACGTATAACGTATAACGTATAACGTATAACGTATTATATAACGTATAACCTATAACGCATGACGTATAACGTATAACGTGTAACGAAGAACGTATAACGAATAACGTATAACGTACAACGTATAACGTATAACGTATAACGTATAACGTATAACGTATAACGTATAACGTATTACGTATAACGTATAACGTATAACGTATAACGTATAACGTATAACGTATAACGTATAACGTATAACGTATAACGTATAACGTATAACGTATAACGTATAACGTATAACGTATAACGTATAACGTATAACGTATAACGTATAACGTATAACGTATAACGTATAACGTATAACGTATAACGTATAACGTATCACGTATCACGTATAACGTATAACGTATAACGTATAACGTATAACGTATAACGTATAACGTATAACGTATAACGTATAACGTATCACGTATAACGTATAACGTATAACGTATGACGTATAACGTATAGCGTATAGGGTATAACGTATAACGTATACCGTATAAAGTATAACTAATAACGTTTAACGTATAACGTATAACGTATAACGTATAACGTATAACGTATGACGTATCACGTATAAGGTATGACCTATAACGTATAACGTATGACGTATAACGTTTAACGTATAGGGTATAACGTATAACGTATACCGAATAAAGTATAACTAATAACGTTTAACGTATAACGTATAACGTATAACGTATTATATAACGTATAACCTATAACGCATGACGTATAACGTATAACGTGTAACGAAGAACGTATAACGAATAACGTATAACGTACAACGTATAACGTATAACGTGTAACGTATAACGTATTACGTATAACGTATGGCGTATAACGTATAACGTATGACGTATAACGTATAACGTATAACGTATAACGTATAACGTATAACGTATAACGTATTACGTATAACCTATAACGTCTAACGCATAACGTAAAACGTATATCGTGTAACGTATAACGTATAACGTATAACGTATGACGTATAACGTATAACGTATAGGGTATAACGTATAACGTATACCGTATAAAGTATAACTAATAACGTTTAACGCATAACGTATAACGTATAACGTATAACGTATGACGTATCACGTATAAGGTATGACCTATAACGCATAACGTATAACGTATAACGCATAGGGTATAACGTATAACGTATACCGTATAACGTATAACGTATAACGTATAACGTATAACGTATAACGTATAACGTATAACGTATAACGTATAACGTATAACGTACAGGGTATAACGTATACCGTTAAACGTATAACGTATAACGTATAACGTATAACGTATAACGTATAACGTATAACGTATAACGTATCACGTATAACGTATAACGTATAACGTGTAACGTATAACGTATAACGTATAGCGTATAACGTATAACGTATAACGTATAACGTATAACGTATAACGTATAACGTATAACGTATAACGTATAACGTATAACGTATAACGTATAACGTATAACGTATAACGTATGACGTATAACGTATAACGTATAACGTATGACGTATAACGTATAACGCATAACGAATAACGTATAATGTATAACGTATAACGTATAACGTATAATGTATAACGTAAAACGTATATCGTGTAACGTATAACGCATAACGTATAACGTATAACGTATAACGTATAGCGTATAACGTATAACGTATAACGTATAACGTATAACGTACAACGTATAACTTATGACGTATAACGTATAACGTATAACGTATTACGTATAACGTATAACGTATAACGTATAACGTATAACGTATAACGTATAACGTATAACGTATAACGTATAACGTATAACGTATAACGTATAACGTATAACGTATGACGTATAACGTAAAACGTATATCGTGTAACGTATAACGTATAACGTATAACGTATAACGTATAACGTATAACGTATAACGTATAACTTATAACGTATAACGTATAGCGTATAACGTATAACGTATAACGTATAACGTATAACGTACAACGTATAACTTATGACGTATCACGTATAACGTATAACGTATGACGTATAACGTATAACGCATAACGTATAACGTATAACGTATAACGTATAACGTATAACGTATAACGTATAACGTATAACGTATAACGTATAACGTATAACGTATAACGTATTACGTATAACCTATAACGTATACCGTTAAACGTATAACGTATAACGTATAACGTATAACGTATAACGTATAACGTATAAAGTATAACGTATCACGTATAACGTATAACGTATAACGTATGACGTATAACGTATAACGTATAGGGTATAACGTATAACGTATACCGTATAAAGTATAACTAATAACGTTTAACGTATAACGTATAACGTATAACGTATAACGTATAACGTATGACGTATCACGTATAAGGTATGACCTATAACGTATAACGTATAACGTATAACGTATAACGTATAACGTATAACGTATAACGTATAACGTATAACGTATAACGTATAACGTATAGCGTATAACGTATAACGTATAACGTATAACGTATAACGTATAACGTATAACGTATAACGTATAACGTATAACGTATAACGTATAACGTATAACGTATAACGTATAACGTATAACGTATAACGTATAACGTATAACGTATAACGTATAACGTATAACGTATAACGTATAGCGTATAACGTATAACGTATAACGTATAACGTATAACGTATAACGTATAACGTATAACGTATAACGTATAACGTATAACGTATAACGTATAACGTATAACGTATAACGTATAACGTATAACGTATAACGTATAACGTATTATATAACGTATAACCTATAACGCATGACGTATAACGTATAACGTGTAACGAAGAACGTATAACGAAGAACGTATAACGAATAACGTATAACGTACAACGTATAACGTATAACGTATAACGTATAACGTATAACGTATAACGTATAACGTATAACGTATAACGTATAACGTATAACGTATAACGTATAACGTATAACGTATAACGTATAACGTATAACGTATAACGTATAACGTATAACGTATAACGTATAACGTATAACGTATAACGTATAACGTATAACGTATAACGTATAACGTATAACGAATAACGTATCACGTATCACGTATAACGTATAACGTATAACGTATAACGTATAACGTATAACGTATAACGTATAACGTATAACGTATCACGTATAACGTATAACGTATAACGTATGACGTATAACGTATAACGTATAGGGTATAACGTATAACGTATACCGTATAAAGTATAACTAATAACGTTTAACGTATAACGTATAACGTATAACGTATAACGTATAACGTATGACGTATCACGTATAAGGTATGACCTATAACGTATAACGTATGACGTATAACGTATAACGTATAGGGTATAACGTATAACGTATACCGAATAAAGTATAACTAATAACGTTTAACGTATAACGTATAACGTATAACGTATGACGTATCACGTATAAGGTATGACCTATAACGTATAACGTATAACGTATAGGGTATAACGTATAACGTATACCGTATAACGTATAACGTATAACGTATAACGTATAACGTATAACGTATAACGTATGACGTATAACGTACAACGTATAGGGTATAACGTATAACGTATACCGTATAAAGTATAACTAATAACGTATAACGTATAACGTATAACGTATAACGTATAACGTATAACGTATGACGTATCACGTATAAGGTATGACCTATAACGTATAACGTATAACGTATAACGTATAGGGTATAACGTATGACGTATACCGTATAACGCATAACGTATAACGTATAACGTATAACGTATGACGTATCACGTATAAGGTATGACCTATAACGCATAACGTATAACGTATAACGTATAACGTATAACGTATAACGTATAACGTATAACGTATAACGTATAACGTATAACGTATAACGTATAACGTATAACGTATAACGTATAACGTATTATATAACGTATAACCTATAACGCATGACGTATAACGTATAACGTGTAACGAAGAACGTATAACGAATAACGTATAACGTACAACGTAAAACGTATAACGTATAACGTATAACGTATATCGTATAACGTATAACGTATAACGTATAACGTATAACGTATAACGTATAACGTATAACGTATAACGTATAACGTATAACGTGTAACGAAGAACGTATAACGAATAACGTATAACGTACAACGTATAACGTATAACGTATAACGTATAACGTATAACGTATAACGTATAACGTATAACGTATTATATAACGTATAACCTATAACGCATGACGTATAACGTATAACGTGTAACGAAGAACGTATAACGTATAACGTATAACGTACAACGTATAACGTATAACGTATAACGTATAACGTATAACGTATAACGTATAACGTATAACGTATAACGTATAACGTATAACGTATAACGTATAACGTATAACGTATAACGTATAACGTATAACGTATAACGTATAACGTATAACGTATAACGTATAACGTATAACGTATAACGTATAACGTATAACGTATAACGTATAACGTATAACGTATAACGTATAACGTATAACGTATAACGTATAACGTATCACGTATCACGTATAACGTATAACGTATAACGTATAACGTATAACGTATAACGTATAACGTATAACGTATAACGTATAACGTATAACGTATCACGTATAACGTATAACGTATAACGTATGACGTATAACGTATAACGTATAGGGTATAACGTATAACGTATACCGTATAAAGTATAACTAATAACGTTTAACGTATAACGTATAACGTATAGCGTATAACGTATAACGTATGACGTATCACGTATAAGGTATGACCTATAACGTATAACGTATGACGTATAACGTATAACGTATAGGGTATAACGTATAACGTATACCGAATAAAGTATAACTAATAACGTTTAACGTATAACGTATAACGTATAACGTATGACGTATCACGTATAAGGTATGACCTATAACGTATAACGTATAACGTATAGGGTATAACGTATAACGTATACCGTATAACGTATAACGTATAACGTATAACGTATAACGTATGACGTATAACGTACAACGTATAGGGTATAACGTATAACGTATACCGTATAAAGTATAACTAATAACGTTTAACGTGTAACGTATAACGTATAACGTATAACGTATAACGTATGACGTATCACGTATAAGGTATGACCTATAACGTATAACGTATAACGTATAACGTATAGGGTATAACGTATAACGTATACCGTATAACGTATAACGTATAACGTATGACGTATAACGTATAACGTACAACGTATAACGTATAACGTATACCGAATAAAGTATAACTAATAACGTTTAACGTATAACGTATAACGTATAACGTATGACGTATCACGTATAAGGTATGACCTATAACGTATAACGTATAACGTATAACGTATAACGTATAACGTATAACGTATAACGTATAACGTATAACGTATAACGTATAACGTATAACGTATAGCGTATAACGTATAACGTATAACGTATAACGTATAACGTATAACCTATAACGTCTAACATATAACGTAAAACGTATATCGTGTAACGCAAACGTATATCGTGTAACGTATAACGTATAACGTGTAACGTATAACGTATTACGTATAACGTATGGCGTATAACGTATAACGTATGACGTATAACGTATAACGTATAACGTATAACGTATACGTATAACGTATACGTATAACGTATTACGTATAACCTATAACGTCTAACGCATAACGTAAAACGTATATCGTGTAACGTATAACGTATAACGTATAACGTATAACGTATAACGTATACCGTATAACGTGTAACGTATAACGTATTACGTATAACGTATGGCGTATAACGTATAACGTATGACGTATAACGTATAACGTATAACGTATAACGTATAACGTATAACGTATAACGTATTACGTATAACCTATAACGTCTAACGCATAACGTAAAACGTATATCGTGTAACGTATAACGTATAACGTATAACGTATGACGTATAACGTATAACGTATAGGGTATAACGTATAACGTATACCGTATAAAGTATAACTAATAACGTTTAACGCATAACGTATAACGTATAACGTATAACGTATGACGTATCACGTATAAGGTATGACCTATAACGCATAACGTATAACGTATAACGCATAGGGTATAACGTATAACGTATACCGTATAACGTATAACGTATAACGTATAACGTATAACGTATAACGTATAACGTATAACGTATAACGTATAACGTACAGGGTATAACGTATACCGTTAAACGTATAACGTATAACGTATAACGTATAACGTATAACGTATAACGTATAACGTATAACGTATAACGTATAAAGTATAACGTATCACGTATAACGTATAACGTATAACGTATGACAAATAACGTATAACGTATAGGGTATAACGTATAACGTATACCGTATGAAGTATAACTAATAACGTTTAACGTATAACGTATAACGTATAACGTATAACGTATAACGTATGACGTATCACGTATAAGGTATGACCTATAACGTATAACGTATAACGTATAACGTATAACGTATAACGTATAACGTATAACGTATAACGTATAACGTATAACGTATAACGTATAACGTATAACGTATAACGTATAACGTATAACGTATAACGTATAACGTATAACGTATAACGTATAACGTATTATATAACGTATAACCTATAACGCATGACGTATAACGTATAACGTGTAACGAAGAACGTATAACGAATAACGTATAACGTACAACGTATAACGTATAACGTATAACGTATAACGTATAACGTATAACGTATAACGTATAACGTATAACGTATAACGTATAACGTATAACGTATAACGTATAACGTATAACGTATAACGTATAACGTATAACGTATAACGTATAACGTATAACGTATAACGTATAACGTATAACGTATAACGTATAACGTATAACGTATAACGTATCACGTATCACGTATAACGTATAACGTATAACGTATAACGTATAACGTATAACGTATAACGTATAACGTATAACGTATAACGTATAACGTATCACGTATAACGTATAACGTATAACGTATGACGTATAACGTATAGCGTATAGGGTATAACGTATAACGTATACCGTATAAAGTATAACTAATAACGTTTAACGTATAACGTATAACGTATAACGTATAACGTATAACGTATAACGTATACCGTATAACGTGTAACGTATAACGTATTACGTATAACGTATGGCGTATAACGTATAACGTATGACGTATAACGTATAACGTATAACGTATAACGTATAACGTATAACGCATAACGCATAACGTATAATGTATAACGTATAACGTATAACGTATAATGTATAACGTAAAACGTATATCGTGTAACGTATAACGCATAACGTATAACGTATAACGTATAACGTATAGCGTATAACGTATAACGTATAACGTATAACGTATAACGTACAACGTATAACTTATGACGTATAACGTATAACGTATAACGTATTACGTATAACGTATAACGTATAACGTATAACGTATAACGTATAACGTATAACGTATAACGTATAACGTATAACGTATAACGTATAACGTATAACGTATAACGTATAACGTATAACGTATGACGTATAACGTAAAACGTATATCGTGTAACGTATAACGTATAACGTATAACGTATAACGTATAACGTATAACGTATAACGTATAACTTATAACGTATAACGTATAGCGTATAACGTATAACGTATAACGTATAACGTATAACGTACAACGTATAACTTATGACGTATCACGTATAACGTATAACGTATGACGTATACCGTATAACGCATAACGTATAACGTATAACGTATAACGTATAACGTATAACGTATAACGTATAACGTATAACGTATAACGTATAACGTATAACGTATAACGTATTACGTATAACCTATAACGTATACCGTTAAACGTATAACGTATAACGTATAACGTATAACGTATAACGTATAACGTATAACGTATAACGTATAAAGTATAACGTATCACGTATAACGTATAACGTATAACGTATGACGTATAACGTATAACGTATAGGGTATAACGTATAACGTATACCGTATAAAGTATAACTAATAACGTTTAACGTATAACGTATAACGTATAACGTATAACGTATAACGTATAACGTATGACGTATCACGTATAAGGTATGACCTATAACGTATAACGTATAACGTATAACGTATAACGTATAACGTATAACGTATAACGTATAACGTATAACGTATAACGTATAACGTATAACGTATAACGTATAACGTATAACGTATAACGTATAACGTATAACGTATAACGTATAACGTATAACGTATAACGTATAACGTATAACGTATAACGTATAACGTATAACGTATAACGTATAACGTATAACGTATAACGTATAACGTATAAGGTATAACGTATAACGTATAACGTATAACGTATAACGTATAACGTATTACGTATAACGTATAACGTATAACGTATAACGTATAACGTATAACGTATTATATAACGTATAACATATAACGCATGACGTATAACGTATAACGTGTAACGAAGAACGTATAACGAATAACGTATAACGTACAACGTATAACGTATAACGTATAACGTATAACGTATAACGTATAACGTATAACGTATAACGTATAACGTATAACGTATAACGTATAACGTATAACGTATAACGTATAACGTATAACGTATAACGTATAACGTATAACGTATAACGTATAACGTATAACGTATAACGTATAACGTATAACGTATAACGTATAACGTATAACGTATAACGTATAACGTATAACGTATCACGTATCACGTATAACGTATAACGTATAACGTATAACGTATAACGTATAACGTAGAACGTATAACGTATAACGTATAACGTATCACGTATAACGTATAACGTATAACGTATGACGTATAACGTATAACGTATAGGGTATAACGTATAACGTATACCGTATAAAGTATAACTAATAACGTTTAACGTATAACGTATAACGTATAACGTATAACGTATAACGTATGACGTATCACGTATAAGGTATGACCTATAACGTATAACGTAGACGTATAACGTATAACGTATAGGGTATAACGTATAACGTATACCGAATAAAGTATAACTAATAACGTTTAACGTATAACGTATAACGTATAACGTATGACGTATCACGTATAAGGTATGACCTATAACGTATAACGTATAACGTATAGGGTATAACGTATAACGTATACCGTATAACGTATAACGTATAACGTATAACGTATAACGTATAACGTATAACGTATGACGTATAACGTACAACGTATAGGGTATAACGTATAACGTATACCGTATAAAGTATAACTAATAACGTTTAACGTATAACGTATAACGTATAACGTATAACGTATAACGTATGACGTATCACGTATAAGGTATGACCTATAACGTATAACGTATAACGTATAACGTATAGGGTATAACGTATGACGTATACCGTATAACGCATAACGTATAACGTATAACGTATAACGTATGACGTATCACGTATAAGGTATGACCTATAACGCATAACGTATAACGTATAACGTATAACGTATAACGTATAACGTATAACGTATAACGTATAACGTATAACGTATAACGTATAACGTATAACGTATAACGTATTATATAACGTATAACCTATAACGCATGACGTATAACGTATAACGTGTAACGAAGAACGTATAACGAATAACGTATAACGTACAACGTATAACGTATAACGTATAACGTATAACGTATAACGTATAACGTATAACGTATAACGTATTATATAACGTATAACCTATAACGCATGACGTATAACGTATAACGTGTAACGAAGAACGTATAACGAATAACGTATAACGTACAACGTATGACGTATAACGTTTAACGTATAACGTATAACGTATAACCTATAACGCATGACGTATAACGTATAACGTGTAACGAAGAACGTATAACGAATAACGTATAACGTACAACGTATGACGTATAACGTTTAACGTATAACGTATAACGTATAACGTATAACGTTTAACGTATAACGTATAACGTATAACGTATAACGTATAACGTATGACGTATCACGTATAAGGTATGACCTATAACGTATAACGTATGACGTATAACGTATAACGTATAGGGTATAACGTATAACGTATACCGAATAAAGTATAACTAATAACGTTTAACGTATAACGTATAACGTATAACGTATGACGTATCACGTATAAGGTATGACCTATAACGTATAACGTATAACGTATAGGGTATAACGTATAACGTATACCGTATAACGTATAACGTATAACGTATAACGTATAACGTATGACGTATAACGTACAACGTATAGGGTATAACGTATAACGTATACCGTATAAAGTATAACTAATAACGTTTAACGTGTAACGTATAACGTATAACGTATAACGTATAACGTATGACGTATCACGTATAAGGTATGACCTATAACGTATAACGTATAACGTATAACGTATAGGGTATAACGTATAACGTATACCGTATAACGTATAACGTATAACGTATGACGTATAACGTATAACGTACAACGTATAACGTATAACGTATACCGAATAAAGTATAACTAATAACGTTTAACGTATAACGTATAACGTATAACGTATGACGTATCACGTATAAGGTATGACCTATAACGTATAACGTATAACGTATAACGTATAACGTATAACGTATAACGTATAACGTATAACGTATAACGTATAACGTATAACGTATAGCGTATAACGTAAAACGTATATCGTGTAACGCAAACGTATATCGTGTAACGTATAACGTATAACGTGTAACGTATAACGTATTACGTATAACGTATGGCGTATAACGTATAACGTATGACGTATAACGTATAACGTATAACGTATAACGTATAACGTATAACGTATAACGTATAACGTATTACGTATAACCTATAACGTCTAACGCATAACGTAAAACGTATATCGTGTAACGTATAACGTATAACGTATAACGTATAACGTATAACGTATACCGTATAACGTGTAACGTATAACGTATTACGTATAACGTATGGCGTATAACGTATAACGTATGACGTATAACGTATAACGTATAACGTATAACGTATAACGTATAACGTATAACGTATTACGTATAACCTATAACGTCTAACGCATAACGTAAAACGTATATCGTGTAACGTATAACGTATAACGTATAACGTATGACGTATAACGTATAACGTATAGGGTATAACGTATAACGTATACCGTATAAAGTATAACTAATAACGTTTAACGCATAACGTATAACGTATAACGTATAACGTATGACGTATCACGTATAAGGTATGACCTATAACGCATAACGTATAACGTATAACGCATAGGGTATAACGTATAACGTATAACGTATAACGTATAACGTATAACGTATAACGTATAACGTATAACGTATAACGTATAACGTATAACGTATAACGTATAACGTATAACGTATAACGTATAACGTATAACGTATAACGTATAACGTATAACGTATAACGTATAACGTATGACGTATAACGTAAAACGTATATCGTGTAACGTATAACGTATAACGTATAACGTATAACGTATAACGTATAACGTATAACGTATAACTTATAACGTATAACGTATAGCGTATAACGTATAACGTATAACGTATAACGTATAACGTACAACGTATAACTTATGACGTATCACGTATAACGTATAACGTATGACGTATAACGTATAACGCATAACGTATAACGTATAACGTATAACGTATAACGTATAACGTATAACGTATAACGTATAACGTATAACGTATAACGTATAACGTATAACGTATAACGTATAACGTATGACGTATCACGTATAAGGTATGACCTATAACGTATAACGTATAACGTATAACGTATAACGTATAACGTATAACGTATAACGTATAACGTATAACGTATAACGTATAACGTATAACGTATAACGTATAACGTATAACGTATAACGTATAACGTATAACGTATAACGTATAACGTATAACGTATAACGTATAACGTATAACGTATAACGTATAACGTATAACGTATAACGTATAACGTATAACGTATAACGTATAACGTATAACGTATAACGTATAACGTATAACGTATAACGTATAACGTATAACGTATAACGTATAACGTATAACGTATAACGTATAACGTATAACGTATAACGTATAACGTATAACGTATAACGTATAACGTATAACGTATTATATAACGTATAACCTATAACGCATGACGTATAACGTATAACGTGTAACGAAGAACGTATAACGAATAACGTATAACGTACAACGTATAACGTATAACGTATAACGTATAACGTATAACGTATAACGTATAACGTATAACGTATAACGTATAACGTATAACGTATAACGTATAACGTATAACGTATAACGTATAACGTATAACGTATAACGTATAACGTATAACGTATAACGTATAACGTATAACGTATAACGTATAACGTATAACGTATAACGTATAACGTATCACGTATCACGTATAACGTATAACGTATAACGTATAACGTATAACGTATAACGTAGAACGTATAACGTATAACGTATAACGTATCACGTATAACGTATAACGTATAACGTATGACGTATAACGTATAACGTATAGGGTATAACGTATAACGTATACCGTATAAAGTATAACTAATAACGTTTAACGTATAACGTATAACGTATAACGTATAACGTATAACGTATGACGTATCACGTATAAGGTATGACCTATAACGTATAACGTAGACGTATAACGTATAACGTATAGGGTATAACGTATAACGTATACCGAATAAAGTATAACTAATAACGTTTAACGTATAACGTATAACGTATAACGTATGACGTATCACGTATAAGGTATGACCTATAACGTATAACGTATAACGTATAGGGTATAACGTATAACGTATACCGTATAACGTATAACGTATAACGTATAACGTATAACGTATAACGTATAACGTATGACGTATAACGTACAACGTATAGGGTATAACGTATAACGTATACCGTATAAAGTATAACTAATAACGTTTAACGTATAACGTATAACGTATAACGTATAACGTATAACGTATGACGTATCACGTATAAGGTATGACCTATAACGTATAACGTATAACGTATAACGTATAGGGTATAACGTATGACGTATACCGTATAACGCATAACGTATAACGTATAACGTATAACGTATGACGTATCACGTATAAGGTATGACCTATAACGCATAACGTATAACGTATAACGTATAACGTATAACGTATAACGTATAACGTATAACGTATAACGTATAACGTATAACGTATAACGTATAACGTATAACGTATTATATAACGTATAACCTATAACGCATGACGTATAACGTATAACGTGTAACGAAGAACGTATAACGAATAACGTATAACGTACAACGTATAACGTATAACGTATAACGTATAACGTATAACGTATAACGTATAACGTATAACGTATAACGTATAACGTATAACGTATAACGTATAACGTATAACGTATAACGTATAACGTGTAACGAAGAACGTATAACGAATAACGTATAACGTACAACGTATAACGTATAACGTATAACGTATAACGTATAACGTATAACGTATAACGTATAACGTATTATATAACGTATAACCTATAACGCATGACGTATAACGTATAACGTGTAACGAAGAACGTATAACGAATAACGTATAACGTACAACGTATGACGTATAACGTTTAACGTATAACGTATAACGTATAACGTATAACGTATAACGTATAACGTATAACGTATAACGTATAACGTATAACGTATAACGTATAACGTATAACGTATAACGTATAACGTATAACGTATAACGTATAACGTATAACGTATAACGTATAACGTATAACGTATAACGTATCACGTATCACGTATAACGTATAACGTATAACGTATAACGTATAACGTATAACGTATAACGTATAACGTATAACGTATAACGTATCACGTATAACGTATAACGTATAACGTATGACGTATAACGTATAACGTATAGGGTATAACGTATAACGTATACCGTATAAAGTATAACTAATAACGTTTAACGTATAACGTATAACGTATAACGTATAACGTATAACGTATGACGTATCACGTATAAGGTATGACCTATAACGTATAACGTATGACGTATAACGTATAACGTATAGGGTATAACGTATAACGTATACCGAATAAAGTATAACTAATAACGTTTAACGTATAACGTATAACGTATAACGTATGACGTATCACGTATAAGGTATGACCTATAACGTATAACGTATAACGTATAGGGTATAACGTATAACGTATACCGTATAACGTATAACGTATAACGTATAACGTATAACGTATGACGTATAACGTACAACGTATAGGGTATAACGTATAACGTATACCGTATAAAGTATAACTAATAACGTTTAACGTGTAACGTATAACGTATAACGTATAACGTATAACGTATGACGTATCACGTATAAGGTATGACCTATAACGTATAACGTATAACGTATAACGTATAGGGTATAACGTATAACGTATACCGTATAACGTATAACGTATAACGTATGACGTATAACGTATAACGTACAACGTATAACGTATAACGTATACCGAATAAAGTATAACTAATAACGTTTAACGTATAACGTATAACGTATAACGTATGACGTATCACGTATAAGGTATGACCTATAACGTATAACGTATAACGTATAACGTATAACGTATAACGTATAACGTATAACGTATAACGTATAACGTATAACGTATAGCGTATAACGTATAACGTATAACGTATAACGTATAACGTATAACCTATAACGTCTAACATATAACGTAAAACGTATATCGTGTAACGCAAACGTATATCGTGTAACGTATAACGTATAACGTGTAACGTATAACGTATTACGTATAACGTATGGCGTATAACGTATAACGTATGACGTATAACGTATAACGTATAACGTATAACGTATAACGTATAACGTATAACGTATAACGTATTACGTATAACCTATAACGTCTAACGCATAACGTAAAACGTATATCGTGTAACGTATAACGTATAACGTATAACGTATAACGTATAACGTATACCGTATAACGTGTAACGTATAACGTATTACGTATAACGTATGGCGTATAACGTATAACGTATGACGTATAACGTATAACGTATAACGTATAACGTATAACGTATAACGTATAACGTATAACGTATTACGTATAACCTATAACGTCTAACGCATAACGTAAAACGTATATCGTGTAACGTATAACGTATAACGTATAACGTATGACGTATAACGTATAACGTATAGGGTATAACGTATAACGTATACCGTATAAAGTATAACTAATAACGTTTAACGCATAACGTATAACGTATAACGTATAACGTATGACGTATCACGTATAAGGTATGACCTATAACGCATAACGTATAACGTATAACGCATAGGGTATAACGTATAACGTATACCGTATAACGTATAACGTATAACGTATAACGTATAACGTATAACGTATAACGTATAACGTATAACGTACAGGGTATAACGTATACCGTTAAACGTATAACGTATAACGTATAACGTATAACGTACAGGGTATAACGTATACCGTTAAACGTATAACGTATAACGTATAACGTATAACGTATAACGTATAACGCATAACGTATAACGTATAACGTATAACGTATAACGTATAACGTATAACGTATAACGTATAACGTATAACGTATAACGTATAACGTATAACGTATAATGTATAACGTATAACGTATAACGTATAACGTATAACGTATAACGTATAACGTATCACGTATCACGTATAACGTATAACGTATAACGTATAACGTATAACGTATAACGTATAACGTATAACGTATAACGTATAACGTATAACGTATCACGTATAACGTATAACGTATAACGTATGACGTATAACGTATAACGTATAGGCTATAACGTATAACGTATACCGTATAAAGTATAACTAATAACGTTTAACGTATAACGTATAACGTATAACGTATAACGTATAACGTATGACGTATCACGTATAAGGTATGACCTATAACGTATAACGTATGACGTATAACGTATAACGTATAGGGTATAACGTATAACGTATACCGAATAAAGTATAACTAATAACGTTTAACGTATAACGTATAACGTATAACGTATGACGTATCACGTATAAGGTATGACCTATAACGTATAACGTATAACGTATAGGGTATAACGTATAACGTATACCGTATAACGTATAACGTATAACGTATAACGTATAACGTATGACGTGTAACGTACAACGTATAGGGTATAACGTATAACGTATACCGTATAAAGTATAACTAATAACGTTTAACGTGTAACGTATAACGTATAACGTATAACGTATAACGTATAACGTATGACGTATCACGTATAAGGTATGACCTATAACGTATAACGTATAACGTATAACGTATAGGGTATAACGTATAACGTATACCGTATAACGTATAACGTATAACGTATGACGTATAACGTATAACGTACAACGTATAACGTATAACGTATACCGAATAAAGTATAACTAATAACGTTTAACGTATAACGTATAACGTATAACGTATGACGTATCACGTATAAGGTATGACCTATAACGTATAACGTATAACGTATAACGTATAACGTATAACGTATAACGTATAACGTATAACGTATAACGTATAACGTATAGCGTATAACGTATAACGTATAACGTATAACGTATAACGTATAACCTATATCGTCTAACATATAACGTAAAACGTATATCGTGTAACGCAAACGTATATCGTGTAACGTATAACGTATAACGTGTAATGTATAACGTATTACGTATAACGTATGGCGTATAACGTATAACGTATGACGTATAACGTATAACGTATAACGTATAACGTATAACGTATAACGTATAACGTATTACGTATAACCTATAACGTCTAACGCATAACGTAAAACGTATATCGTGTAACGTATAACGTATAACGTATAACGTATAACGTATAACGTATACCGTATAACGTGTAACGTATAACGTATTACGTATAACGTATGGCGTATAACGTATAACGTATGACGTATAACGTATAACGTATAACGTATAACGTATAACGTATAACGTATAACGTATTACGTATAACCTATAACGTCTAACGCATAACGTAAAACGTATATCGTGTAACGTATAACGTATAACGTATAACGTATGACGTATAACGTATAACGTATAGGGTATAACGTATAACGTATACCGTATAAAGTATAACTAATAACGTTTAACGCCTAACGTATAACGTATAACGTATAACGTATGACGTATCACGTATAAGGTATGACCTATAACGCATAACGTATAACGTATAACGCATAGGGTATAACGTATAACGTATACAGTATAACGTATAACGTATAACGTATAACGTATAACGTATAACGTATAACGTATAACGTATAACGTATAACGTATAACGTATAACGTATAACGTATAACGTATAACGTATAACGTATAACGTATAACGTATAACGTATAACGTATAACGTATAACGTATAACGTATAACGTATAACGTATAACGTATAACGTATAACGTATAACGTATCACGTATCACGTATAACGTATAACGTATAACGTATAACGTATAACGTATAACGTATAACGTATAACGTATAACGTATAACGTATAACGTATCACGTATAACGTATAACGTATAACGTATGACGTATAACGTATAACGTATAGGGTATAACGTATAACGTATACCGTATAAAGTATAACTAATAACGTTTAACGTATAACGTATAACGTATAACGTATAACGTATAACGTATGACGTATCACGTATAAGGTATGACCTATAACGTATAACGTATGACGTATAACGTATAACGTATAGGGTATAACGTATAACGTATACCGAATAAAGTATAACTAATAACGTTTAACGTATAACGTATAACGTATAACGTATGACGTATCACGTATAAGGTATGACCTATAACGTATAACGTATAACGTATAGGGTATAACGTATAACGAATACCGTATAACGTATAACGTATAACGTATAACGTATAATGTATGACGTATAACGTACAACGTATAGGGTATAACGTATAACGTATACCGTATAAAGTATAACTAATAACGTTTAACGTGTAACGTATAACGTATAACGTATAACGTATAACGTATGACGTATCACGTATAAGGTATGACCTATAACGTATAACGTATAACGTATAACGTATAGGGTATAACGTATAACGTATACCGTATAACGTATAACGTATAACGTATGACGTATAACGTATAACGTACAACGTATAACGTATAACGTATACCGAATAAAGTATAACTAATAACGTTTAACGTATAACGTATAACGTATAACGTATAACGTATAACGTATCACGTATAAGGTATGACCTATAACGTATAACGTATAACGTATAACGTATAACGTATAACGTATAACGTATAACGTATAACGTATAACGTATAACGTATAACGTATAGCGTATAACGTATAACGTATAACGTATAACGTATAACGTATAACCTATAACGTCTAACATATAACGTAAAACGTATATCGTGTAACGCAAACGTATATCGTGTAACGTATAACGTATAACGTGTAACGTATAACGTATTACGTATAACGTATGGCGTATAACGTATAACGTATGACGTATAACGTATAACGTATAACGTATAACGTATAACGTATAACGTATAACGTATTACGTATAACCTATAACGTCTAACGCATAACGTAAAACGTATATCGTGTAACGTATAACGTATAACGTATAACGTATAACGTATAACGTATACCGTATAACGTGTAACGTATAACGTATTACGTATAACGTATGGCGTATAACGTATAACGTATGACGTATAACGTATAACGTATAACGTATAACGTATAACGTATAACGTATAACGTATTACGTATAACCTATAACGTCTAACGCATAACGTAAAACGTATATCGTGTAACGTATAACGTATAACGTATAACGTATGACGTATAACGTATAACGTATAGGGTATAACGTATAACGTATACCGTATAAAGTATAACTAATAACGTTTAACGCATAACGTATAACGTATAACGTATAACGTATGACGTATCACGTATAAGGTATGACCTATAACGCATAACGTATAACGTATAACGCATAGGGTATAACGTATAACGTATACCGTATAACGTATAACGTATAACGTATAACGTATAACGTATAACGTATAACGTATAACGTATAACGTATAACGTATAACGTACAGGGTATAACGTATACCGTTAAACGTATAACGTATAACGTATAACGTATAACGTATAACGTATAACGTATAAAGTATAACGTATCACGTATAACGTATAACGTATAACGTATGACAAATAACGTATAACGTATAGGGTATAACGTATAACGTATACCGTATGAAGTATAACTAATAACGTTTAACGTATAACGTATAACGTATAACGTATAACGTATAACGTATGACGTATCACGTATAAGGTATGACCTATAACGTATAACGTATAACGTATAACGTATAACGTATAACGTATAACGTATAACGTATAACGTATAACGTATAACGTATAACGTATAACGTATAACGTATAACGTATAACGTATAACGTATAACGTATAACGTATAACGTATAACGTATTATATAACGTATAACCTATAACGCATGACGTATAACGTATAACGTGTAACGAAGAACGTATAACGAATAACGTATAACGTACAACGTATAACGTATAACGTATAACGTATAACGTATAACGTATAACGTATAACGTATAACGTATAACGTATAACGTATAACGTATAACGTATAACGTATAACGTATAACGTATAACGTATAACGTATAACGTATAACGTATAACGTATAACGTATAACGTATAACGTATAACGTATAACGTATAACGTATAACGTATAACGTATAACGTATCACGTATCACGTATAACGTATAACGTATAACGTATAACGTATAACGTATAACGTATAACGTATAACGTATAACGTATAACGTATAACGTATCACGTATAACGTATAACGTATAACGTATGACGTATAACGTATAGCGTATAGGGTATAACGTATAACGTATACCGTATAAAGTATAACTAATAACGTTTAACGTATAACGTATAACGTATAACGTATAACGTATAACGTATGACGTATCACGTATAAGGTATGACTTATAACGTATAACGTATAACGTATAACGTATAACGTATAACGTATAACGTATAACGTATAACGTATAACGTATAACGTATAACGTATAACGTATAACGTATAACGTATAACGTATAACGTATAACGTATAACGTATAACGTATAACGTATAACGTATAACGTATAACGTATAACGTATAACGTATAACGTATTATATAACGTATAACCTATAACGCATGACGTATAACGTATAACGTGTAACGAAGAACGTATAACGAATAACGTATAACGTACAACGTATAACGTATAACGTATAACATATAACGTATAACGTATAACGTATAACGTATAACGTATAACGTATAACGTATAACGTATAACGTATAACGTATAACGTATAACGTATAACGTATAACGTATAACGTATAACGTATAACGTATAACGTATAACGTATAACGTATAACGTATAACGTATAACGTATAACGTATAACGTATAACGTATAACGTATAACGTATAACGTATAACGTATAACGTATAACGTATAACGTATCACGTATCACGTATAACGTATAACGTATAACGTATAACGTATAACGTATAACGTATAACGTATAACGTATAACGTATAACGTATCACGTATAACGTATAACGTATAACGTATGACGTATAACGTATAGCGTATAGGGTATAACGTATAACGTATACCGTATAAAGTATAACTAATAACGTTTAACGTATAACGTATAACGTATAACGTATAACGTATAACGTATGACGTATCACGTATAAGGTATGACCTATAACGTATAACGTATGACGTATAACGTTTAACGTATAGGGTATAACGTATAACGTATACCGAATAAAGTATAACTAATAACGTTTAACGTATAACGTATAACGTATAACGTATGACGTATCACGTATAAGGTATGACCTATAACGTATAACGTATAACGTATAGGGTATAACGTATAACGTATACCGTATAACGTATAACGTATAACGTATAACGTATAACGTATGACGTATAACGTACAACGTATAGGGTATAACGTATAACGTATACCGTATAAAGTATAACTAATAACGTTTAACGTGTAACGTATAACGTATAACGTATAACGTATAACGTATGACGTATCACGTATAAGGTATGACCTATAACGTATAACGTATAACGTATAACGTATAGGGTATAACGTATAACGTATACCGTATAACGTATAACGTATAACGTATGACGTATAACGTATAACGTACAACGTATAACGTATAGCGTATACCGAATAAAGTATAACGTATAACGTATAACCTATAACGTCTAACATATAACGTAAAACGTATATCGTGTAACGCAAACGTATATCGTGTAACGTATAACGTATAACGTATAACGTATAACGTATAACGTATAACGTATAACGTATAACGTATAACGTATAACGTATAACGTATAACGTATAACGTATAGCGTATAACGTATAACGTATAACGTATAACGTATAACGTACAACGTATAACGTATAACGTATAACGTATAACGTATTACGTATAACCTATAACGTCTAACGTATAACGTAAAACGTATATCGTGTAACGTATAACGTATAACGTATAACGTATAACGTATAACGTATAACGTATAACGTATAACGTATAACGTATAACGTATAGCGTATAACGTATAACGTATAACGTATAACGTATAACGTATAACGTACAACGTATAACGTATAACGTATAACGTATAACGTATTACGTATAACCTATAACGTCTAACGTATAACGTAAAACGTATATCGTGTAACGTATAACGTATAACGTATAACGTATAACGTATAACGTATAACGTATAACGTATAACGTGTAACGTATAACGTATTACGTATAACGTATGGCGTATAACGTATAACGTATGGCGTATAACGTATAACGTATGACGTATAACGTATAACGTATAACGTATAACGTATAACGTATAAGGTATAACGTATTACGTATATTCTATAACGTCTAACGCATAACGTAAAACGTATATCGTGTAACGTATAACGTATAACGTATAACGTATAACGTATAACGTATAACGTATAACGTATAACGTGTAACGTATAACGTATTACGTATAACGTATGGCGTATAACGTATAACGTATGACGTATAACGTATAACGTATAACGTATAACGTATAACGTATAACGTATAACGTGTTACGTATAACCTATAACGTCTAACGCATAACGTAAAACGTATATCGTGTAACGTATAACGTATAACGTATAACGTATAACGTATAACGTATAACGTATAACGTATAACGTATAACGTATAACGTATAACGTATAACGTATAACGTATAGCGTATAACGTATAACGTATAACGTATAACGTATAACGTACAACGTATAACGTATAACGTATAACGTATAACGTATTACGTATAACCTATAACGTCTAACGTATAACGTAAAACGTATATCGTGTAACGTATAACGTATAACGTATAACGTATAACGTATAACGTATAACGTATAACGTATAACGTGTAACGTATAACGTATTACGTATAACGTATGGCGTATAACGTATAACGTATGGCGTATAACGTATAACGTATGAC
Organism: Ptiloglossa arizonensis; assembly: GCF_051014685.1. Lineage (NCBI taxonomy): Eukaryota > Metazoa > Arthropoda > Insecta > Hymenoptera > Colletidae > Ptiloglossa > Ptiloglossa arizonensis. The sequence continues at coordinate 30,363 of NW_027479828.1, forward strand.
GTATAACGTATAACGTATAACGTATTACGTATAACCTATAACGTCTAACGTATAACGTAAAACGTATATCGTGTAACGTATAACGTATAGCGTATACCGAATAAAGTATAACGTATAACGTATAACCTATAACGTCTAACATATAACGCATAACGTATAACGTATAACGTATAACGTATAACGTATAACGTATAACGTATAACGTATAACGTATAACGTATAACGTATAACGTATAACGTATAACGTATGACGTATAACGTATAACGTATATCGTGTAACGTATAACGTATAACGTATAACGTATAACGTATAACGTATAACGTATAACGTATAACTTATAACGTATAACGTATAGCGTATAACGTATAACGTATAACGTATAACGTATAACGTATAACGTATAACGTATAACGTATAACGTATAACGTATAACGTATAACGTATAACGTATAACGTATAACGTATAACGTATAACGTATAACGTATAACGTATAAAGTATAACGTATCACGTATAACGTATAACGTATAACGTATGACGTATAACGTATAACGTATAGGGTATAACGTATAACGTATACCGTATAAAGTATAACTAATAACGTTTAACGTATAACGTATAACGTATAACGTATAACGTATAACGTATGACGTATCACGTATAAGGTATGACCTATAACGTATAACGTATAACGTATAACGTATAACGTATAACGTATAACGTATAACGTATAACGTATAACGTATAACGTATAACGTATAACGTATAACGTATAACGTATAACGTATAACGTATAACGTATAACGTATAACGTATAACGTATAACGTATAACGTATAACGTATAACGTATAACGTATAACGTATAACGTATAACGTATTATATAACGTATAACCTATAACGCATGACGTATAACGTATAACGTGTAACGAAGAACGTATAACGAATAACGTATAACGTACAACGTATAACGTATAACGTATAACGTATAACGTATAACGTATAACGTATAACGTATAACGTATAACGTATAACGTATAACGTATAACGTATAACGTATAACGTATAACGTATAACGTATAACGTATAACGTATAACGTATAACGTATAACGTATAACGTATAACGTATAACGTATAACGTATCACGTATCACGTATAACGTATAACGTATAACGTATAACGTATAACGTATAACGTATAACGTATAACGTATAACGTATAACGTATAACGTATCACGTATAACGTATAACGTATAACGTATGACGTATAATGTATAACGTATAAGGTATAACGTATAACGTATACCGTATAAAGTATAACTAATAACGTTTAACGTATAACGTATAACGTATAACGTATAACGTATAACGTATGACGTATCACGTATAAGGTATGACCTATAACGTATAACGTATGACGTATAACGTATAACGTATAGGGTATAACGTATAACGTATACCGAATAAAGTATAACTAATAACGTTTAACGTATAACGTATAACGTATAACGTATAACGTATGACGTATCACGTATAAGGTATGACCTATAACGTATAACGTATAACGTATAGGGTATAACGTATAACGTATACCGTATAACGTATAACGTATAACGTATAACGTATAACGTATAACGTATAACGTATAACGTATGACGTATAACGTACAACGTATAGGGTATAACGTATAACGTATACCGTATAAAGTATAACTAATAACGTTTAACGTATAACGTATAACGTATAACGTATAACGTATAACGTATGACGTATCACGTATAAGGTATGACCTATAACGTATAACGTATGACGTATAACGTATAGGGTATAGGGTATAACGTATAACGTATAACGTATAACGTATAACGTATAGCGTGTAACGTATAACGTATAACGTATAACGTATAACGTATAACGTATAACGTATAACGTATAACGTATAACGTATAACGTATAACGTATCACGTATCACGTATAACGTATAACGTATAACGTATAACGTATAACGTATAACGTATAACGTATAACGTATAACGTATAACGTATAACGTATAACGTATCACGTATAACGTATAACGTATAACGTATGACGTATAATGTATAACGTATAGGGTATAACGTATAACGTATACCGTATAAAGTATAACTAATAACGTTTAACGTATAACGTATAACGTATAACGTATAACGTATAACGTATGACGTATCACGTATAAGGTATGACCTATAACGTATAACGTATAACGTATAACGTATAACGTATAACGTATGACGTATCACGTATAAGGTATGACCTATAACGTATAACGTATGACGTATAACGTATAACGTATAGGGTATAACGTATAACGTATACCGAATAAAGTATAACTAATAACGTTTAACGTATAACGTATAACGTATAACGTATGACGTATCACGTATAAGGTATGACCTATAACGTATAACGTATAACGTATAGGGTATAACGTATAACGTATACCGTATAACGTATAACGTATAACGTATAACGTATAACGTATAACGTATAACGTATAACGTATGACGTATAACGTACAACGTATAGGGTATAACGTATAACGTATACCGTATAAAGTATAACTAATAACGTTTAACGTATAACGTATAACGTATAACGTATAACGTATAACGTATGACGTATCACGTATAAGGTATGACCTATAACGTATAACGTATGACGTATAACGTATAGGGTATAGGGTATAACGTATAACGTATACCGAATAAAGTATAACTAATAACGTTTAACGTACAACGTATAACGTATAACGAATAACGTATAACGTATAACGTATAACGTATAGCGTGTAACGTATAACGTATAACGTATAACGTATAACGTGTAACGTATAACGTATAACGTATAACGTATAACGTATAACGTATAACGTATAACGTATAACGTATAACGTATAACGTATAACGTATAACGTATAACGTATAACGTATAACGTATAACGTATAACGTATAACGTATAACGTATAACGTATGACGTATAACGTATAACGTATAACGTATAACGTATAACGTATAAAGTATAACGTATCACGTATAACGTATAACGTATAACGTATGACGTATAACGTATAACGTATAGGGTATAACGTATAACGTATACCGTATAAAGTATAACTAATAACGTTTAACGTATAACGTATAACGTATAACGTATAACGTATAACGTATAACGTATAACGTATGACGTATCACGTATAAGGTATGACCTATAACGTATAACGTATAACGTATAACGTATAACGTATAACGTATAACGTATAACGTATAACGTATAACGTATAACGTATAACGTATAACGTATAACGTATAACGTATAACGTATAACGTATAACGTATAACGTATAACGTATAACGTATAACGTATAACGTATAACGTATAACGTATAACGTATAACGTATTATATAACGTATAACCTATAACGCATGACGTATAACGTATAACGTGTAACGAAGAACGTATAACGAATAACGTATAACGTACAACGTATAACGTATAACGTATAACGTATAACGTATAACGTATAACGTATAACGTATAACGTATAACGTATAACGTATAACGTATAACGTATAACGTATAACGTATAACGTATAACGTATAACGTATAACGTATAACGTATAACGTATAACGTATAACGTATAACGTATAACGTATAACGTATAACGTATAACGTATAACGTATCACGTATCACGTATAACGTATAACGTATAACGTATAACGTATAACGTATAACGTATAACGTATAACGTATAACGTATAACGTATCACGTATAACGTATAACGTATAACGTATGACGTATAATGTATAACGTATAAGGTATAACGTATAACGTATACCGTATAAAGTATAACTAATAACGTATAACGTATAACGTATAACGTATAACGTATAACGTATAACGTATGACGTATCACGTATAAGGTATGACCTATAACGTATAACGTATGACGTATAACGTATGACGTATAACGTACAACGTATAGGGTATAACGTATAACGTATACCGTATAAAGTATAACTAATAACGTTTAACGTATAACGTATAACGTATAGGGTATAACGTATAACGTATACCGAATAAAGTATAACTAATAACGTTTAACTTATAACGTATAACGTATAACGTATGGCGTATCACGTATAAGGTATGACCTATAACGTATAACGTATAACGTATAGGGTATAACGTATAACGTATACCGTATAACGTATAACGTATAACGTATAACGTATAACGTATAACGTATAACGTATAACGTATGACGTATAACGTACAACGTATAGGGTATAACGTATAACGTATACCGTATAAAGTATAACTAATAACGTTTAACGTATAACGTATAACGTATAACGTATAACGTATAACGTATGACGTATCACGTATAAGGTATGACCTATAACGTATAACGTATGACGTATAACGTATAGGGTATAGGGTATAACGTATAACGTATACCGAATAAAGTATAACTAATAACGTTTAACGTATAACGTATAACGTATAACGTATAACGTATAACGTATAACGTATAACGTATAACGTATAGCGTGTAACGTATAACGTATAACGTATAACGTATAACGTATAACGTATAACGTATAACGTATAACGTATAACGTATAACGTATAACGTATCACGTATCACGTATAACGTATAACGTATAACGTATAACGTATAACGTATAACGTATAACGTATAACGTATAACGTATAACGTATCACGTATAACGTATAACGTATAACGTATGACGTATAATGTATAACGTATAGGGTATAACGTATAACGTATACCGTATAAAGTATAACTAATAACGTTTAACGTATAACGTATAACGTATAACGTATAACGTATAACGTATGACGTATCACGTATAAGGTATGACCTATAACGTATAACGTATGACGTATAACGTATAACGTATAGGGTATAACGTATAATGTATACCGAATAAAGTATAACTAATAACGTTTAACGTATAACGTATAACGTATAACGTATGACGTATCACGTACAAGGTATGACCTATAACGTATAACGTATAACGTATAGGGTATAACGTATAACGTATACCGTATAACGTATAACGTATAACGTATAACGTATAACGTATAACGTATAACGTATGACGTATAACGTACAACGTATAGGGTATAACGTATAACGTATACCGTATAAAGTATAACTAATAACGTTTAACGTATAACGTATAACGTATAACGTATAACGTATAACGTATGACGTATCACGTATAAGGTATGACCTATAACGTATAACGTATGACGTATAACGTATAGGGTATAGGGTATAACGTATAACGTATACCGAATAAAGTATAACTAATAACGTTTAACGTATAACGTATAACGTATAACGTATAACGTATAACGTATAACGTATAACGTATAGCGTGTAACGTATAACGTATAACGTATAACGTATAACGTGTAACGTATAACGTATAACGTATAACGTATAACGTATAACGTATAACGTATAACGTATAACGTATAACGTATAACGTATAACGTATAACGTATAACGTATAACGTATAACGTATAACGTATGACGTATAACGTATAACGCATAACGAATAACGTATAATGTATAACGTATAACGTATAACGTATAATGTATTACGTATAACGTATAACGTATGACGTATAACGTATCACGTATTACGTATCTCCTATAACCAATAACGTATAACGTATAACGTATAACGTATAACGTATAACGTATAACGTATAACGTATAACGTATAACGTATAACGTATAACGTATAACGTATAACGTATTACGTATAACCTATAATGTCTAACGTATAACGTAAAACGTATATCGTGTAACGTATAACGCATAACGTATAACGTATAACGTATAACGTATAACGTATAGCGTATAACGTATAACGTATAACGTACAACGTATAACGTACAACATATAACTTATGACGTATAACGTCTAACGTATAACGTATTACGTATAACGTATAACGTATAACGTATAACGTATAACGTATAACGTATAACGTATAACGTATAACGTATAACGTATAACGTATAACGTATAACGTATAACGTATAACGTATGACGTATCACGTATAAGGTATGACATAAACGTATAACGTATAACGTATAACGTATAACGTATAACGTATAACGTATAACGTATAACGTATAACGTATAACGTATAACGTATAACGTATTACGTATAACCAATAATGTCTAACGTATAACGTAAAACGTATATCGTGTAACGTATAACGCATAACGTATAACGTATAACGTATAACGTATAGCGTATAACGTATAACGTATAACGTATAACGTATAACGTACAACGTATAACTTATGACGTATAACGTATAACGTATAACGTATTACGTATAACGTATAACGTATAACGTATAACGTATAACGTATAACGTATAACGTATAACGTATAACGTATAACGTATAACGTATAACGTATAACGTATAACGTATGACGTATAACGTAAAACGTATATCGTGTAACGTATAACGTATAACGTATAACGTATAACGTATAACGTATAACGTATAACGTATAACGTATAACTTATAACGTATAACGTATAGCGTATAACGTATAACGTATAACGTATAACGTATAACGTATAACGTACAACGTATAACTTATGACGTATCACGTATAACGTATAACGTATGACGTATAACGTATAACGCATAACGTATAACGTATAACGTATAACGTATAACGTATAACGTATAACGTATAACGTATAACGTATAACGTATAACGTATAACGTATAACGTATAACGTATTACGTATAACCTATAACGTATACCGTTAAACGTATAACGTATAACGTATAACGTATAACGTATAACGTATAACGTATAAAGTATAACGTATCACGTATAACGTATAACGTATAACGTATGACGTATAACGTATAACGTATAGGGTATAACGTATAACGTATACCGTATAAAGTATAACGTATAACGTATAACGTATAACGTATAACGTATAACGTATAACGTATTATATAACGTATAACCTATAACGCATGACGTATAACGTATAACGTGTAACGAAGAACGTATAACGAATAACGTATAACGTACAACGTATAACGTATAACGTATAACGTATAACGTATAACGTATAACGTATAACGTATAACGTATAACGTATAACGTATAACGTATAACGTATAACGTATAACGTATAACGTATAACGTATAACGTATAACGTATAACGTATAACGTATAACGTATAACGTATAACGTATAACGTATAACGTATAACGTATCACGTATCACGTATAACGTATAACGTATAACGTATAACGTATAACGTATAACGTATAACGTATAACGTATAACGTATAACGTATAACGTATAACGTATCACGTATAACGTATAACGTATAACGTATGACGTATAATGTATAACGTATAGGGTATAACGTATAACGTATACCGTATAAAGTATAACTAATAACGTCTAACGTATAACGTATAACGTATAACGTATAACGTATAACGTATGACGTATCACGTATAAGGTATGACCTATAACGTATAACGTATGACGTATAACGTATAACGTATAGGGTATAACGTATAACGTATACCGAATAAAGTATAACTAATAACGTTTAACGTATAACGTATAACGTATTACGTATAACGTATAACGTATAACGTATAACGTATAACGTATTACGTATAACGTATAACGTATAACGTATAACGTATAACGTATAACGTATATCGTATAACGTATAACGTATAACGTATAACGTAAAACGTATATCGTGTAACGTATAACGTATAACGTATAACGTATAACGTATAACGTATAACGTATAACGTATAACGTATGACGTATCACGTATAAGGTATGACCTATAACGCATAACGTATAACGTATAACGTATAGGGTATAACGTGTAACGTATACCGTATAACGTATAACGTATAACGTATAACGTATAACGTATAACGTATAACGTATAACGTATAACGTATAACGTACAGGGTATAACGTATACCGTTAAACGTATAACGTAAAACGTATGACGTATAACGTATAACGTATAACGTATAACGTATAACGTATAACGTATAACGTATAACCCATTACGTATAACGTCTAGCGTGTAACGAAGAACGTATAACGAATAACGTATAACCAATAACTTTTAACGTATTACGTGAAACCTATAACGTCTAACGTATAACGTATACCGTATATCGTATAACGTATAACGTATAACGTATAACCTATAACGTAATACGTATAACGTATAACGTATAACGTATAACGTATAACGTATAACGTATAACGTATAACGTATAACGTATAACGTATAACGTATAACGTATAACGTATAACGTATAACGTATAACGTATAACGTATAACGTATAACGTATAACGTATAACGTATAACGTATAACGTATAACGTATAACGTATAACGTATAACGTATAACGTATAACGTATAACGTATAACGTATAACGTATAACGTATAACGTATAACGTATAACGTATAACGTATAACGTATAACGTATAACGTATAACGTATAACGTATAACGTATAACGTATAACGTATAACGTATAACGTATAACGTATAACGTATAACGTATAACGTATAACGTATAACGTATAACGTATAACGTATAACGTATAACGTATAACGTATAACGTATAACGTATAACGTATAACGTATAACGTATAACGTATAACGTATAACGTATAAGGTATAACGTATAACGTATAACGTATAACGTATAACGTATAAGGTGTAACCTATAACGTGTAACGTATAACGTATAACGTATAACGTATAACGTATAACGTATAACGTATAACGTATAACGTATAGCGTATAATGTATAACGTATAACGCATAACGTATAACGCATAACGTCTAACGTATGACGTATCATGTATAAGGTATGACCTATAACGTATAACGTATAACGTATAACGTATAACGTATAACGTATAACTTATAACGTATAAAGTATAACGTATAGGGTATAACGTATAACGTATTACGTATAACGTATAACGTATAACGTATAACGTATGTCGTGTAACGTATAACGTATAACGTATAACGTATAACCTATAACGTATAACGTATAACGTATAACGTATAACGTATAACGTACAGGGTATAACGTATACCGTTAAACGTATAACGTATAACGTATAACGTATAACGTATAACGTATAACGTATAACGTATGTCGTGTAACGTATAACGTATAACGTATAACGTATAACCTATAACGTATAACCTATAACGTATAACGTATAACGTATAACGTATAACGTATAACGTATAACGTATAACGTATAACGTATGACGTATAACGTATAACGTATAGGGTATAACGTATAACGTATACCGTATAACGTATAACGCATAACGTATAACGCATAACGTCTAACGTATGACGTATCATGTATAGGGTATGACCTATAACGTATAACGTATAACGTATAACGTATAACGTATAACTTATAACGTATAAAGTATAACGTATAGGGTATAACGTATAACGTATACCGTATAACGTATAACGTATAACGTATAACGTATAACGTATAACGTATAACGTATAACGTATAACGTATAACGTATAACGTATAACGTATAACGTATAACGTATAACGTATAACGTATAACGTATAACGTATAACGTATAACGTATTACGTATAACGTATAACGTATAACGTATAACGTATAACGTATAACGTATATCGTATAACGTATAACGTATAACGTATAACGTAAAACGTATATCGTGTAACGTATAACGTATAACGTATAACGTATAACGTATAACGTATAACGTATAACGTATAACGTATAACGTATGACGTATCACGTATAAGGTATGACCTATAACGCGTAACGTATAACGTATAACGTATAGGGTATAACGTGTAACGTATACCGTATAACGTATAACGTATAACGTATAACGTATAACGTATAACGTATAACGTATAACGTATAACGTATAACGTATAACGTACAGGGTATAACGTATACCGTTAAACGTATAACGTAAAACGTATGACGTATAACGTATAACGTACAGGGTATAACGTATACCGTTAAACGTATAACGTAAAACGTATGACGTATAACGTATAACGTATAACGTATAACGTATAACGTATAACGTATAATCCATTACGTATAACGTCTAGCGTGTAACGAAGAACGTATAACGAATAACGTATAACCAATAACTTTTAACGTATTACGTGAAACCTATAACGTGTAACGTATGACGTATACCGTAAATCGTATAACGTATAACGTATAACGTATAACCTATAACGTAATACGTATAACGTATAACGTATAACGTATAACGTATAACGTATAACGTATAACGTATAACGTATAACGTATAACGTATAACGTATAACGTATAACGTATAACGTATAACGTATAACGTATAACGTATAACGTATAACGTATAACGTATAACGTATAACGTATAACGTGTAACGTATAACGTGTAACGTATAACGTATAACGTATAACGTATAACGTATAACGTATAACGTATAACGTATAACGTATAACGTATAGCGTATAATGTATAACGTATAACGCATAACGTATAACGCATAACGTCTAACGTATGACGTATCATGTATAAGGTATGACCTATAACGTATAACGTATAACGTATAACGTATAACGTATAACGTATAACGTATAACTTATAACGTATAAAGTATAACGTATAGGGTATAACGTATAACGTATTACGTATAACGTATAACGTATAACGTATAACGTATGTCGTGTAACGTATAACGTATAACGTATAACGTATAACCTATAACGTATAACGTATAACGTATAACGTATAACGTATAACGTATAACGTACAGGGTATAACGTATACCGTTAAACGTATAACGTATAACGTATAACGTATAACGTATAACGTATAACGTATAACGTATAACGTATAACGTATAACGTATAACGTATAACGTATAACGTATAACGTATAACGTATAACGTATAACGTATAACGTATAACGTATAACGTATAACGTATAACGTATAACGTATAACGTATAACCTATAACGCATAACGTATAAGGTATAACGTGTAACGAAGAACGTATAACGAATAACGTATAACATACAACGTACAACGTATAACGTATAACGTATAACGTATAGCGTATAATGTATAACGCATAACGCATAACGTATAACGCATAACGTCTAACGTATGACGTATCATGTATAAGGTATGACCTATAACGTATAACGTATAACGTATAACGTATAACTTATAACGTATAAAGTATAACGTATAGGGTATAACGTATAACGTATTACGTATAACGTATAACGTATAACGTATAACGTATGTCGTGTAACGTATAACGTATAACGTATAACGTATAACCTATAACGTATAACCTATAACGTATAACGTATAACGTATAACGTATAACGTATAACGTATAACGTATAACGTATAACGTATAACGTATAACGTATGACGTATAACGTATAACGTATAGGGTATAACGTATAACGTATACCGTATAACGTATAACGCATAACGTATAACGCATAACGCCTAACGTATGACGTATCATGTATAGGGTATGACCTATAACGTATAACGTATAACGTATAACGTATAACGTATAACTTATAACGTATAAAGTATAACGTATAGGGTATAACGTATAACGTATACCGTATAACGTATAACGTATAACGTATAACGTATAACGTATAACGTATAACGTATAACGTATAACGTATAACGTATAACGTATAACGTATAACGTATAACGTACAGGGTATAACGTATACCGTTAAACGTATAACGTAAAACGTATGACGTATAACGTATAACGTATAACGTATAACGTATAACGTATAACGTATAACCCATTACGTATAACGTCTAGCGTGTAACGAAGAACGTATAACGAATAACGTATAACCAATAACGTTTAACGTATTACGTGAAACCTATAACGTCTAACGTATAACGTATAACGTATATCGTATAACGTATAACGTATAACGTATAACCTATAACGTATTACGTATAACGTATAACGTATGACGTATAACGTATACCGTATATCGTATAACGTATAACGTATAACGTATGACGTATAACGTATAACGTATAGGGTATAACGTATAACGTATACCGTATAAAGTATAACTAATAACGTTTATCGTATAACGTATAACGTATAACGTATAACGTATAACGTATAACGTATGACGTATCACGTATAAGGTATGACCTATAATGTACAACGTATAACGTATAACGTATGGGGTATAACGTATAACGTATACCGTATAACGTATAACGTATAACGTATAACGTATAACGTATAACGTATAACGTATAACGTATAACCTATAACGTATAACGTATAACGTATAACGTATAACCTATAACGCATAACGTATAACGCATTACGTATAATGTATAACGTGTAACGAAGAACGTAGAACGAATAACGTATAACGCATAACGTCTAACGTATGACGTATCATGTATAAGGTATGACCTATAACGTATAACGTATAACGTATAACGTTTAACTTATAACGTATAAAGTATAACGTATAGGGTATAACGTATAACGTATTACGTATAACGTATAACGTATAACGTATAACGTATGTCGTGTAACGTATAACGTATAACGTATAACGTATAACCTATAACGTATAACCTATAACGTATAACGTATAACGTATAACGTATAACGTATAACGTATACCGTATAAAGTATAACTAATAACGTTTAACGTATAACGTATAACGTATAACGTATAGGGTATAACGTATAACGTATACCGTGTAAAGTATAACTAATAACGTTTATCGTATAACGTATAACGTATAACGTATAACGTATAACGTATAACGTATAACGTATAACGTATGACGTATCACGTATAAGGTATGACCTATAACGTACAACGTATAACGTATAACGTATGGGGTATAACGTATAACGTATACCGTATAACGTATAACGTATAACGTATAACGTATAACGTATAACGTATAACGTATAACGTATAACGTATAACGTATAACGTATAACGTATAACGTACAGGGTATAACGTATACCGTTAAACGTATAACGTAAAACGTATGACGTATAACGTATAACGTATAACGTATAACGTATAACGTATAACGTATAACCCATTACGTATAACGTCTAGCGTGTAACGAAGAACGTATAACGAATAACGTATAACCAATAACGTTTAACGTATTACGTGAAACCTATAACGTCTAACGTATAACGTATAACGTATATCGTATAACGTATAACGTATAACGTATAACCTATAACGTATTACGTATAACGTATAACGTATGACGTATAACGTATACCGTATATCGTATAACGTATAACGTATAACGTATGACGTATAACGTATAACGTATAGGGTATAACGTATAACGTATACCGTATAAAGTATAACTAATAACGTTTATCGTATAACGTATAACGTATAACGTATAAAGTATAACGTATAACGTATGACGTATCACGTATAAGGTATGACCTATAACGTACAACGTATAACGTATAACGTATGGGGTATAACGTATAACGTATACCGTATAACGTATAACGTATAACGTATAACGTATAACGTATAACGTATAACGTATAACGTATAACCTATAACGTATAACGTATAACGTATAACGTATAACCTATAACGCATAACGTATAACGCATTACGTATAATGTATAACGTGTAACGAAGAACGTAGAACGAATAACGTATAACGCATAACGTCTAACGTATGACGTATCATGTATAAGGTATGACCTATAACGTATAACGTATAACGTATAACGTTTAACTTATAACGTATAAAGTATAACGTATAGGGTATAACGTATAACGTATTACGTATAACGTATAACGTATAACGTATAACGTATGTCGTGTAACGTATAACGTATAACGTATAACGTATAACCTATAACGTATAACCTATAACGTATAACGTATAACGTATAACGTATAACGTATAACGTATACCGTATAAAGTATAACTAATAACGTTTAACGTATAACGTATAACGTATAACGTATAGGGTATAACGTATAACGTATACCGTGTAAAGTATAACTAATAACGTTTATCGTATAACGTATAACGTATAACGTATAACGTATAACGTATAACGTATAACGTATAACGTATGACGTATCACGTATAAGGTATGACCTATAACGTACAACGTATAACGTATAACGTATGGGGTATAACGTATAACGTATACCGTATAACGTATAACGTATAACGTATAACGTATAACGTATAACGTATAACGTATAACGTATAACGTATAACGTACAGGGTATAACGTATACCGTTAAACGTATAACGTAAAACGTATGACGTATAACGTATAACGTATAACGTATAACGTATAACGTATAACGTATAACCCATTACGTATAACGTCTAGCGTGTAACGAAGAACGTATAACGAATAACGTATAACCAATAACGTTTAACGTATTACGTGAAACCTATAACGTCTAACGTATAACGTATAACGTATATCGTATAACGTATAACGTATAACGTATAACCTATAACGTATTACGTATAACGTATAACGTATGACGTATAACGTATACCGTATATCGTATAACGTATAACGTATAACGTATGACGTATAACGTATAACGTATAGGGTATAACGTATAACGTATACCGTATAAAGTATAACTAATAACGTTTATCGTATAACGTATAACGTATAACGTATAACGTATAACGTATAACGTATGACGTATCACGTATAAGGTATGACCTATAACGTACAACGTATAACGTATAACGTATGGGGTATAACGTATAACGTATACCGTATAACGTATAACGTATAACGTATAACGTATAACGTATAACGTATAACGTATAACGTATAACCTATAACGTATAACGTATAACGTATAACGTATAACCTATAACGCATAACGTATAACGCATTACGTATAATGTATAACGTGTAACGAAGAACGTAGAACGAATAACGTATAACGCATAACGTCTAACGTATGACGTATCATGTATAAGGTATGACCTATAACGTATAACGTATAACGTATAACGTTTAACTTATAACGTATAAAGTATAACGTATAGGGTATAACGTATAACGTATTACGTATAACGTATAACGTATAACGTATAACGTATGTCGTGTAACGTATAACGTATAACGTATAACGTATAACCTATAACGTATAACCTATAACGTATAACGTATAACGTATAACGTATAACGTATAACGTATACCGTATAAAGTATAACTAATAACGTTTAACGTATAACGTATAACGCATAACGTATAGGGTATAACGTATAACGTATACCGTGTAAAGTATAACTAATAACGTTTATCGTATAACGTATAACGTATAACGTATAACGTATAACGTATAACGTATAACGTATAACGTATGACGTATCACGTATAAGGTATGACCTATAACGTACAACGTATAACGTATAACGTATGGGGTATAACGTATAACGTATACCGTATAACGTATAACGTATAACGTATAACGTATAACGTATAACGTATAACGTATAACGTATAACGTATAACGTACAGGGTATAACGTATACCGTTAAACGTATAACGTATAACGTATAACGTATAACGTATAACGTATAACGTATAACGTATAACGTATAACGTATACCGTATAACGTATAACCTATAACGCATAACGTATAACGTATAACGTGTAACGAAGAACGTATAACGTATCACGTATAACGTATAACGTATAACGTATAACATATAACGTATAACGTATAACGCATTACGTATAATGTATAACGTGTAACGAAGAACGTAGAACGAATAACGTATAACGTACAACGTATGACGTATAACGTATAACGTATAACGTATAACGTATATCGCATACCGTATAACGTATAACGTATAACGTATAATCCATTACGTATAACGTCTAGCGTGTAACGAAGAACGTATAACGAATAACGTATAACCAATAACGTATAACGTATTACGTGAAACCTATAACGTCTAACGTATAACGTATAACGTATATCGTATAACGTATAACGTATAACGTATAACGTATAACGTATAACGTATGACGTATAACGTATAACGCATAACGAATAACGTATAATGTATAACGTATAACGTATAACGTATAACGTATAACGTATAACGTATTACGTATAACGTATAACGTATAGCGTATAACGTATCACGTATAACGTATCTCCTATAACCAATAACGTATAACGTATAACATATAACGTATAACGTATAACGTATAACGTATAACGTATAACGTATAACGTATAACGTATAACGTATAACGTATAACGTATAACGTAAAACGTATATCGTGTAACGCATAACGTATAACGTATAACGTGTAACGAAGAACGTATAACGTATCACGTATAACGTATAACGTATAACGTATAACATATAACGTATAACGTATAACGCATTACGTATAACGTATAACGTATAACTCATTACATATAACGTCTAGCGTGTAACGAAGAACGTATAACGAATAACGTATGACCAATAACGTATAACGTATTACGTGAAACCTATAACGTCTAACGTATAACGTATAACGTATATCGCATACCGTATAACGTATAACGTATAACGTATAATCCATTACGTATAACGTCTAGCGTGTAACGAAGAACGTATAACGAATAACGTATAACCAATAACGTATAACGTATTACGTGAAACCTATAACGTCTAACGTATAACGTATAACGTATATCGTATAACGTATAACGTATAACGTATAACGTATAACGTATGACGTATAACGTATAACGCATAACGAATAACGTATAATGTATAACGTATAACGTATAACGTATAACGTATAACGTATTACGTATAACGTATAACGTATAGCGTATAACGTATCACGTATAACGTATCTCCTATAACCAATAACGTATAACGTATAACATATAACGTATAACGTATAACGTATAACGTATAACGTATAACGTATAACGTATAACGTATAACGTATAACGTATAACGTAAAACGTATATCGTGTAACGTATAACGTATAACGTATAACGTATAACGTACAACGTATAACGTATAACGTATAACGTATAACGTATAACGTATAACGTATAACGTATAGCGTACAATGTATAACGTATAACGTATAACGTATAACGTTTAACGTACAACGTACAACGTATAACGTACGACGTATAACGTATAACGTATAACGTATAACGTATAACGTATAACGTATAACGTATAACGTATAACGTATAACGCATAACGTATAACGTATTACGTATAACCTATAACGTCTAGCGTATAACGTAAAACGTATATCGTGTAACGTATAACGTATAACGTATGACGTAAAACGTATAACGTACAACGTATAACGTATGACGTATCACGTATAACGTATAACGTATAACGTATAACGTATAACGTATAACGTATAACGTATAACGTATAACCTATAACGTATAACGTATAATGTATAACGTAAAACGTATGACGTATAACGTATAACGTATAACGTATAACGTATAACGTATAACGTATAACCTATAACGTATTACGTATAACGTATAACATATAACGTATAACGTATAACGTATTACGTATAACGTATAACGTATAACGTATAACGTATAACGTATAACGTATAATGTATATCGTATAACGTATAACGTATAACGTATAACGTAAAACGTATATCGTGTAACGTATAACGTATAACGTATAACGTATAACGTATAACGTATTACGTATAACGTATAACGTATAGCGTATAACGTATCACGTATAACGTATCTCCTATAACCAATAACGTATAACGTATAACATATAACGTATAACGTATAACGTATAACGTATAACGTATAACGTATAACGTATAACGTATAACGTATAACGTATAACGTATAACGTAAAACGTATATCGTGTAACGCATAACGTATAACGTATAACGTGTAACGAAGAACGTATAACGTATCACGTATAACGTATAACGTATAACGTATAACATATAACGTATAACGTATAACGCATTACGTATAACGTATAACGTATAACTCATTACATATAACGTCTAGCGTGTAACGAAGAACGTATAACGAATAACGTATGACCAATAACGTATAACGTATTACGTGAAACCTATAACGTCTAACGTATAACGTATAACGTATATCGCATACCGTATAACGTATAACGTATAACGTATAATCCATTACGTATAACGTCTAGCGTGTAACGAAGAACGTATAACGAATAACGTATAACCAATAACGTATAACGTATTACGTGAAACCTATAACGTCTAACGTATAACGTATAACGTATATCGTATAACGTATAACGTATAACGTATAACGTATAACGTATGACGTATAACGTATAACGCATAACGAATAACGTATAATGTATAACGTATAACGTATAACGTATAACGTATAACGTATTACGTATAACGTATAACGTATAGCGTATAACGTATCACGTATAACGTATCTCCTATAACCAATAACGTATAACGTATAACATATAACGTATAACGTATAACGTATAACGTATAACGTATAACGTATAACGTATAACGTATAACGTATAACGTATAACGTAAAACGTATATCGTGTAACGTATAACGTATAACGTATAACGTATAACGTACAACGTATAACGTATAACGTATAACGTATAACGTATAACGTATAACGTATAACGTATAGCGTACAATGTATAACGTATAACGTATAACGTATAACGTTTAACGTACAACGTACAACGTATAACGTACGACGTATAACGTATAACGTATAACGTATAACGTATAACGTATAACGTATAACGTATAACGTATAACGTATAACGCATAACGTATAACGTATTACGTATAACCTATAACGTCTAGCGTATAACGTAAAACGTATATCGTGTAACGTATAACGTATAACGTATGACGTAAAACGTATAACGTACAACGTATAACGTATGACGTATCACGTATAACGTATAACGTATAACGTATAACGTATAACGTATAACGTATAACGTATAACGTATAACCTATAACGTATAACGTATAATGTATAACGTAAAACGTATGACGTATAACGTATAACGTATAACGTATAACGTATAACGTATAACGTATAACCTATAACGTATTACGTATAACGTATAACATATAACGTATAACGTATAACGTATTACGTATAACGTATAACGTATAACGTATAACGTATAACGTATAACGTATAATGTATATCGTATAACGTATAACGTATAACGTATAACGTAAAACGTATATCGTGTAACGTATAACGTATAACGTATAACGTATAACGTATAACGTATAACGTATAACGTATAACGTATGACGTATCACGTATAAGGTATGACCTATAACGTACAACGTATAACGTATAACGTATGGGGTATAACGTATAACGTATACCGTATAACGTATAACGTATAACGTATAACGTATAACGTATAACGTATAACGTATAACGTATAACG
The DNA here is from genome assembly GCF_051014685.1 of Ptiloglossa arizonensis. Lineage (NCBI taxonomy): Eukaryota > Metazoa > Arthropoda > Insecta > Hymenoptera > Colletidae > Ptiloglossa > Ptiloglossa arizonensis. The sequence continues at coordinate 50,083 of NW_027479828.1, forward strand.
TATAACGTATAACGTACAGGGTATAACGTATACCGTTAAACGTATAACGTATAACGTATAACGTATAACGTATAACGTATAACGTATAACGTACAGGGTATAACGTATACCGTTAAACGTATAACGTATAACGTATAACGTATAACGTATAACGTATAACGTATAACGTATAACGTATAACGTATACCGTATAACGTATAACCTATAACGCATAACGTATAACGTATAACGTGTAACGAAGAACGTATAACGTATCACGTATAACGTATAACGTATAACGTATAACATATAACGTATAACGTATAACGCATTACGTATAATGTATAACGTGTAACGAAGAACGTAGAACGAATAACGTATAACGTACAACGTATGACGTATAACGTATAACGTATAACGTATAACGTATATCGCATACCGTATAACGTATAACGTATAACGTATAATCCATTACGTATAACGTCTAGCGTGTAACGAAGAACGTATAACGAATAACGTATAACCAATAACGTATAACGTATTACGTGAAACCTATAACGTCTAACGTATAACGTATAACGTATATCGTATAACGTATAACGTATAACGTATAACGTATAACGTATAACGTATGACGTATAACGTATAACGCATAACGAATAACGTATAATGTATAACGTATAACGTATAACGTATAACGTATAACGTATTACGTATAACGTATAACGTATAGCGTATAACGTATCACGTATAACGTATCTCCTATAACCAATAACGTATAACGTATAACATATAACGTATAACGTATAACGTATAACGTATAACGTATAACGTATAACGTATAACGTATAACGTATAACGTATAACGTATAACGTAAAACGTATATCGTGTAACGCATAACGTATAACGTATAACGTGTAACGAAGAACGTATAACGTATCACGTATAACGTATAACGTATAACGTATAACATATAACGTATAACGTATAACGCATTACGTATAACGTATAACGTATAACTCATTACGTATAACGTCTAGCGTGTAACGAAGAACGTATAACGAATAACGTATGACCAATAACGTATAACGTATTACGTGAAACCTATAACGTCTAACGTATAACGTATAACGTATATCGCATACCGTATAACGTATAACGTATAACGTATAATCCATTACGTATAACGTCTAGCGTGTAACGAAGAACGTATAACGAATAACGTATAACCAATAACGTATAACGTATTACGTGAAACCTATAACGTCTAACGTATAACGTATAACGTATATCGTATAACGTATAACGTATAACGTATAACGTATAACGTATGACGTATAACGTATAACGCATAACGAATAACGTATAATGTATAACGTATAACGTACGACGTATAACGTATAACGTATAACGTATAACGTTTAACGTACAACGTACAACGTATAACGTACGACGTATAACGTATAACGTATAACGTATAACGTATAACGTATAACGTATAACGTATAACGTATAACGTATAACGCATAACGTATAACGTATTACGTATAACCTATAACGTCTAGCGTATAACGTAAAACGTATATCGTGTAACGTATAACGTATAACGTATGACGTAAAACGTATAACGTACAACGTATAACGTATGACGTATCACGTATAACGTATAACGTATAACGTATAACGTATAACGTATAACGTATAACGTATAACCTATAACGTATAACGTATAATGTATAACGTAAAACGTATGACGTATAACGTATAACGTATAACGTATAACGTATAACGTATAACGTATAACCCATTACGTATAACGTCTAGCGTGTAACGAAGAACGTATAACGAATAACGTATAACCAATAACGTTTAACGTATTACGTGAAACCTATAACGTCTAACGTATAACGTATAACGTATATCGTATAACGTATAACGTATAACGTATAACCTATAACGTATTACGTATAACGTATAACGTATAACGTATAACGTATAACGTATTACGTATAACGTATAACGTATAACGTATAACGTATAACGTATAACGTATAATGTATATCGTATAACGTATAACGTATAACGTATAACGTAAAACGTATATCGTGTAACGTATAACGTATAACGTATAACGTATAACGTATAACGTATAACGTATAACGTATAACGTATGACGTATCACGTATAAGGTATGACCTATAACGCATAACGTATAACGTATAACGTATAGGGTATAACGTGTAACGTATACCGTATAACGTATAACGTATAACGTATAACGTATAACGTATAACGTATAACGTATAACGTATAACGTATAACGTATAACGTATAACGTATAACGTATAACGTGTAACGTATAACGTATAACGTATAACGTATAACGTATAACGTATAACGTATAACGTATAACGTATAACGTATAGCGTATAATGTATAACGTATAACGCATAACGTATAACGCATAACGTCTAACGTATGACGTATCATGTATAAGGTATGACCTATAACGTATAACGTATAACGTATAACGTATAACGTATAACGTATAACTTATAACGTATAAAGTATAACGTATAGGGTATAACGTATAACGTATTACGTATAACGTATAACGTATAACGTATAACGTATAACCTATAACGCATAACGTATAAGGTATAACGTGTAACGAAGAACGTATAACGAATAACGTATAACATACAACGTACAACGTATAACGTATAACGTATAACGTATAGCGTATAATGTATAACGCATAACGCATAACGTATAACGCATAACGTCTAACGTATGACGTATCATGTATAAGGTATGACCTATAACGTATAACGTATAACGTATAACGTATAACTTATAACGTATAAAGTATAACGTATAGGGTATAACGTATAACGTATTACGTATAACGTATAACGTATAACGTATAACGTATGTCGTGTAACGTATAACGTATAACGTATAACGTATAACCTATAACGTATAACCTATAACGTATAACGTATAACGTATAACGTATAACGTATAACGTATAACGTATAGCGTATAACGTATAACGTATGACGTATAACGTATAACGTATAGGGTATAACGTATAACGTATACCGTATAACGTATAACGCATAACGTATAACGCATAACGTCTAACGTATGACGTATCATGTATAGGGTATGACCTATAACGTATAACGTATAACGTATAACGTATAACGTATAACTTATAACGTATAAAGTATAACGTATAGGGTATAACGTATAACGTATACCGTATAACGTATAACGTATAACGTATAACGTATAACGTATAACGTATAACGTATAACGTATAACGTATAACGTATAACGTATAACGTACAGGGTATAACGTATACCGTTAAACGTATAACGTAAAACGTATGACGTATAACGTATAACGTATAACGTATAACGTATAACGTATAACGTATAACGTATAACGTATAACCCATTACGTATAACGTCTAGCGTGTAACGAAGAACGTATAACGAATAACGTATAACCAATAACGTTTAACGTATTACGTGAAACCTATAACGTCTAACGTATAACGTATAACGTATATCGTATAACGTATAACGTATAACGTATAACCTCTAACGTATTACGTAAAACGTATAACGTATAACGTATAACGTATACCGTATATCGTATAACGTATAACGTATAACGTATGACGTATAACGTATAACGTATAGGGTATAACGTATAACGTATACCGTATAAAGTATAACTAATAACGTTTGTCGTATAACGTATAACGTATAACGTATAACGTATAACGTATAACGTATAACGTATGACGTATCACGTATAAGGTATGACCTATAACGTACAACGTATAACGTATAACGTATGGGGTATAACGTATAACGTATACCGTATAACGTATAACGTATAACGTATAACGTATAACGTATAACGTATAACGTATAACGTACAACGTATAACGTATAACGTATAACGTATAACGTATAACGTATGACGTATAACCTATAACGTATAACGTATAACGTATAACGTATGACGTATAGGGTATAACGTATAACGTATAACGTATAACCCATTACGTATAACGTCTAGCGTGTAACGAAGAACGTATAACGAATAACGTATAACCAATAACGTTTAACGTATTACGTGAAACCTATAACGTCTAACGTATAACGTATAACGTATATCGTATAACGTATAACGTATAACGTATAACCTATAACGTATTACGTATAACGTATAACGTATAACGTATAACGTATACCGTATATCGTATAACGTATAACGTATAACGTATAACGTATAACGTATAACGTATAACGTATAACGTATAACGTATAACGTATAACGTATAACGTATAACGTATAACGTATAACGTATAACGTATAACGTATAACGTATAACGTATAACGTATAACGTATAACGTATAACGTATAACGTATAACGTATAACGTATAACGTATAACGTATAACGTACAGGGTATAACGTATACCGTTAAACGTATAACGTAAAACGTATGACGTATAACGTATAACGTATAACGTATAACGTATAACGTATAACGTATAACGTATAACCCAGTACGTATAACGTCTAGCGTGTAACGAAGAACGTATAACGAATAACGTATAACCAATAACGTTTAACGTATTACGTGAAACCTATAACGTCTAACGTATAACGTATAACGTATATCGTATAACGTATAACGTATAACGTATAACGTATAACGTGTAACGTATAACGTATAACGTATAACGTATAACGTATAACGTATACCGTATAACGTATAACGCATAACGTATAACGTATAACGTCTAACGTATGACGTATCATGTATAGGGTATGACCTATAACGTATAACGTATAACGTATAACGTATAACGTATAACGTATAACGTATAACGTATAACGTATAACGTATAACGTATAACGTATAGCGTATAATGTATAACGTATAACGCATAACGTATAACGCATAACGTCTAACGTATGACGTATCATGTATAAGTTATGACCTATAACGTATAACGTATAACGTATAACGTATAACTTATAACGTATAAAGTATAACGTATAGGGTATAACGTATAACGTATTACGTATAACGTATAACGTATAACGTATAACGTATGTCGTGTAACGTATATCGTATAACGTATAACGTATAACCTATAACGTATAACCTATAACGTATAACGTATAACGTATAACGTATAACGTATAACGTATAACGTATAACGTATAACGTATAACGTATATCGTATAACGTATAACGTATAACGTATAACCTATAACGTATAACGTATAACGTATAACGTATAACTTATAACGTATAAAGTATAACGTATAGGGTATAACGTATAACGTATAACGTATAACGTATAACGTATGTCGTGTAACGTATAACGTATAACGTATAACGTATAACCTATAACGTATAACCTATAACGTATAACGTATAACGTATAACGTATAACGTATAACGTATAACGTATAACGTATAACGTATAACCCATTACGTATAACGTCTAGCGTGTAACGAAGAACGTATAACGAATAACGTATAACCAATAACGTTTAACGTATTACGTGAAACCTATAACGTCTAACGTATAACGTATAACGTATATCGTATAACGTATAACGTATAACGTATAACCTATAACGTATTACGTATAACGTATAACGTATAACGTATAACGTATACCGTATATCGTATAACGTATAACGTATAACGTATAACGTATAACGTATAACGTATAACGTATAACGTATAACGTATAACGTATAACATATAACGTATATCGTATAACGTATAACGTATAACGTATGACGTATAACGTATAACGTATAGGGTATAACGTATAACGTATACCGTATAAAGTATAACTAATAACGTTTGTCGTATAACGTATAACGTATAACGTATAACGTATAACGTATAACGTATAACTTATGACGTATCACGTATAAGGTATGACCTATAACGTACAACGTATAACGTATAACGTATGGGGTATAACGTATAACGTATACCGTATAACGTATAACGTATAACGTATAACGTATAACGTATAACGTATAACGTATAACGTACAACGTATAACGTATAACGTATAACGTATAACGTATAACGTATGACGTATAACCTATAACGTATAACGTATAACGTATAACGTATGACGTATAGGGTATAACGTATAACGTATACCGTATAACGTATAACGCATAACGTATAACGCATAACGTCTAACGTATGACGTATCATGTATAGGGTATGACCTATAACGTATAACGTATAACGTATAACGTATAACGTATAACTTATAACGTATAAAGTATAACGTATAGGGTATAACGTATAACGTATACCGTATAACGTATAACGTATAACGTATAACGTATAACGTATAACGTATAACGTATAACGTATAACGTATAACGTACAGGGTATAACGTATACCGTTAAACGTATAACGTAAAACGTATGACGTATAACGTATAACGTATAACGTATAACGTATAACGTATAACGTATAACGTATAACCCATTACGTATAACGTCTAGCGTGTAACGAAGAACGTATAACGAATAACGTATAACCAATAACGTTTAACGTATTACGTGAAACCTATAACGTCTAACGTATAACGTATAACGTATATCGTATAACGTATAACGTATAACGTATAACCTATAACGTATTACGTATAACGTATAACGTATAACGTATAACGTATACCGTATATCGTATAACGTATAACGTATAACGTATAACGTATAACGTATAACGTATAACGTATAACGTATAACGTATAACGTATAACGTATAACGTATAACGTATAACGTATAACGTATAACGTATAACGTATAACGTATAACGTATAACGTATAACGTATAACGTATAACGTATAACGTATAACGTATAACGTATAACGTATAACGTATAACGTACAGGGTATAACGTATACCGTTAAACGTATAACGTAAAACGTATGACGTATAACGTATAACGTATAACGTATAACGTATAACGTATAACGTATAACGTATAACCCAGTACGTATAACGTCTAGCGTGTAACGAAGAACGTATAACGAATAACGTATAACCAATAACGTTTAACGTATTACGTGAAACCTATAACGTCTAACGTATAACGTATAACGTATATCGTATAACGTATAACGTATAACGTATAACGTATAACGTGTAACGTATAACGTATAACGTATAACGTATAACGTATAACGTATACCGTATAACGTATAACGCATAACGTATAACGTATAACGTCTAACGTATGACGTATCATGTATAGGGTATGACCTATAACGTATAACGTATAACGTATAACGTATAACGTATAACGTATAACGTATAACGTATAACGTATAACGTATAACGTATAACGTATAGCGTATAATGTATAACGTATAACGCATAACGTATAACGCATAACGTCTAACGTATGACGTATCATGTATAAGTTATGACCTATAACGTATAACGTATAACGTATAACGTATAACTTATAACGTATAAAGTATAACGTATAGGGTATAACGTATAACGTATTACGTATAACGTATAACGTATAACGTATAACGTATGTCGTGTAACGTATATCGTATAACGTATAACGTATAACCTATAACGTATAACCTATAACGTATAACGTATAACGTATAACGTATAACGTATAACGTATAACGTATAACGTATAACGTATAACGTATATCGTATAACGTATAACGTATAACGTATAACCTATAACGTATAACGTATAACGTATAACGTATAACTTATAACGTATAAAGTATAACGTATAGGGTATAACGTATAACGTATAACGTATAACGTATAACGTATGTCGTGTAACGTATAACGTATAACGTATAACGTATAACCTATAACGTATAACCTATAACGTATAACGTATAACGTATAACGTATAACGTATAACGTATAACGTATAACGTATAACGTATAACGTATAACCCATTACGTATAACGTCTAGCGTGTAACGAAGAACGTATAACGAATAACGTATAACCAATAACGTTTAACGTATTACGTGAAACCTATAACGTCTAACGTATAACGTATAACGTATATCGTATAACGTATAACGTATAACGTATAACCTATAACGTATTACGTATAACGTATAACGTATAACGTATAACGTATACCGTATATCGTATAACGTATAACGTATAACGTATAACGTATAACGTATAACGTATAACGTATAACGTATAACGTATAACGTATAACATATAACGTATAACGTATAACGTATAACGTATAACGTATAACGTATAACGTATAACGTATAACGTATAACGTATAACGTATAACGTATAACGTATAACGTATAACGTATAACGTATAACGTACAGGGTATAACGTATACCGTTAAACGTATAACGTAAAACGTATGACGTATAACGTATAACGTATAACGTATAACGTATAACGTATAACGTATAACGTATAACCCAGTACGTATAACGTCTAGCGTGTAACGAAGAACGTATAACGAATAACGTATAACCAATAACGTTTAACGTATTACGTGAAACCTATAACGTCTAACGTATAACGTATAACGTATATCGTATAACGTATAACGTATAACGTATAACGTATAACGTGTAACGTATAACGTATAACGTATAACGTATAACGTATAACGTATACCGTATAACGTATAACGCATAACGTATAACGTATAACGTCTAACGTATGACGTATCATGTATAGGGTATGACCTATAACGTATAACGTATAACGTATAACGTATAACGTATAACGTATAACGTATAACGTATAACGTATAACGTATAACGTATAACGTATAGCGTATAATGTATAACGTATAACGCATAACGTATAACGCATAACGTCTAACGTATGACGTATCATGTATAAGTTATGACCTATAACGTATAACGTATAACGTATAACGTATAACTTATAACGTATAAAGTATAACGTATAGGGTATAACGTATAACGTATTACGTATAACGTATAACGTATAACGTATAACGTATGTCGTGTAACGTATATCGTATAACGTATAACGTATAACCTATAACGTATAACCTATAACGTATAACGTATAACGTATAACGTATAACGTATAACGTATAACGTATAACGTATAACGTATAACGTATATCGTATAACGTATAACGTATAACGTATAACCTATAACGTATAACGTATAACGTATAACGTATAACTTATAACGTATAAAGTATAACGTATAGGGTATAACGTATAACGTATAACGTATAACGTATAACGTATGTCGTGTAACGTATAACGTATAACGTATAACGTATAACCTATAACGTATAACCTATAACGTATAACGTATAACGTATAACGTATAACGTATAACGTATAACGTATAACGTATAACGTATAACGTATAACGTATAACGTATAATGTATGACGTATAACGTATAACGTATAGGGTATAACGTATAACGTATACCGTATAAAGTATAACTAACAACGTTTAACGTGTAACGTATAACGTATAACGTATAACGTATGACGTATCACGTATAAGGTATGACCTATAACGTATAACGTATAACGTATAGGGTATAACGTATAACGTATACCATATACCGTATAACGTATAACGTATAACGTATGACGTATAACGTATAACGTATAGGGTATAACGTATAACGTATACCGTATAAAGTATAACTAATAACGTTTAACGCATAACGTATAACGTATAACGTATAACGTATGACGTACAACGTATAACGTATAACGTATAACGTATAACGTATAACTTATAACGTATAAAGTATAACGTATAGGGTATAACGTATAACGTATACCGTATAAAGTATAACTAACAACGTTTAACGTGTAACGTATAACGTATAACGTATAACGTATGACGTATCACGTATAAGGTATGACCTATAACGTATAACGTATAACGTATAACGTATAACGTATAACGTATAACGTATAACGTATAACGTATAACGTATAACGTATAACGTATAACGTATAACGTATAACGTATAACGTATAACGTATAACGTATAACGTATAACGTATAACGTATAACGTATAACGTATAACGTATAACGTATAACGTATAACGTATAACGTATAACGTATAACGTATAACGTATAACGTATAACGTATAACGTATAACGTATAACGTATAACGTATAACGTATAACGTATAACGTATAACGTATAACGTATAACGTATAACGTATAACGTATAACGTATAACGTATAACGTATAACGTTTAACGTATAACGTATAACGTATAACGTATAACGTATAACGTATAACGTATAACGTATAACGTATAACGTATAACGTATAACGTATAACGTATAACGTATAACGTATAACGTATAACGTATAACGTATAACGTATAACGTATAACGTATAACGTATAACGTATAGCGTATAATGTATAACGTATAACGCATAACGTATAACGCATAACGTCTAACGTATGACGTATCATGTATAAGTTATGACCTATAACGTATAACGTATAACGTATAACGTATAACTTATAACGTATAAAGTATAACGTATAGGGTATAACGTATAACGTATTACGTATAACGTATAACGTATAACGTATAACGTATGTCGTGTAACGTATAACGTATAACGTATAACGTATAACCTATAACGTATAACCTATAACGTATAACGTATAACGTATAACGTATAACCTATAACGTATAACGTATAACGTATAACGTATAACGTATAACGTATAACGTATAACGTATATCGTATTACGTATAACGGATAACGTATAACGTATAACGTATAACGTATAACGTATAACGTATAACGTATAACGTATAACGTATAACGTATAACGTATAACGTATAACGTATAACGTATAACGTATAACGTATAACGTATAACGTATAACGTATAACGTATAACGTATAACGTATAACGTATAACGTATAACGTATAGCGTATAATGTATAACGTATAACGCATAACGTATAACGCATAACGTCTAACGTATGACGTATCATGTATAAGTTATGACCTATAACGTATAACGTATAACGTATAACGTATAACTTATAACGTATAAAGTATAACGTATAGGGTATAACGTATAACGTATTACGTATAACGTATAACGTATAACGTATAACGTATGTCGTGTAACGTATAACGTATAACGTATAACGTATAACCTATAACGTATAACCTATAACGTATAACGTATAACGTATAACGTATAACGTATAACGTATAACGTATAACGTATAACGTATAACGTATAACGTATAACGTATATCGTATAACGTATAACGTATAACGTATAACCTATAACGTATAACGTATAACGTATAACGTATAACTTATAACGTATAAAGTATAACGTATAGGGTATAACGTATAACGTATAACGTATAACGTATAACGTATGTCGTGTAACGTATAACGTATAACGTATAACGTATAACCTATAACGTATAACCTATAACGTATAACGTATAACGTATAACGTATAACGTATAACGTATAACGTATAACGTATATCGTATAACGTATAACGTATAACGTATAACGTATAACGTATAACGTATAACGTATAACGTATAACGTATAACGTATAACGTATAACCTATAACGTATAACGTATAACGTATAACGTATAACGTATAACGTATAACGTATAACGTATATCGTATAACGTATAACGGATAACGTATAACGTATAACGTATAACGTATAACGTATAACGTATAACGTATAACGTATAACGTATAACGTATAACGTATAACGTATAACGTATAACGTATAAC